>NC_041395.2:311164368-311364368 GCF_900747795.2 Erpetoichthys calabaricus
GAGCTGTCCCAATGCTGAAGGTGTTAAGTCAGATATAGGAGAATGGTTGGACAAAGAAGGCAAAAACTTAGGATGAGTGGAAAATGAAAGCTCAGTAAAAACATATTGCAAGTGGTGAAAAAATAAAATTTTGTTAGTTTTACTGATGTTTCTCATAATAAGTCAGCCTTAAAACTGTTCAGTTGACCCTCATGCTTTAGAAGAGAAAACAAGCACACTGCATCGGTAAATATGGCCAGAAATCTAAGAGTGATACCACGGAGCAACCTAATCTAACTGATTTATGTCACTCTGAGTCATATCCACTGGTTAAGTCATTCTGGCACATTGGACCATCAGGCAATAGAAATCATGGGAAAAAAATAGTGTATAACCTCTGGTAAGAGAAGAATCCCTAATGTCAGTAGTGAGAAGCAGGAGAATACAGTAAGTGTGTGTGGGGGGAATCAGTTTGGAGAGTACAGAAAAGGGTAAATACATGTACGAACTTAAGCATTTTGTTGAAACACATTTACAAACTTTGAAGCTATGCCCTGGATTAATTTATCTTAACCCTAATGTCTTGAGCAAGGCCCTTAACCTGTAATTGCTCCATCCTGGGTATGACATTAATCTGCACCCAGCCCTGCATGTAGGCCCTCCAACCTACAGGGAAAAACCTGCAGCCACCATCAAAAACCTCACACTGTTCCACTCCATCTGAACAAGTGTGGTGCTGAGGTGTCACCCGTCGCCTGGCTACACTGAGTCCTAATCTGGGATCCTGAGTTGGTTTGTCATGTGGTGGGTGCGGCAATACACTGAATCAGCGCCTGCTCCTAACCTCCTCCTAACACTAACCCTACGTCATATTTATTTATTTATTTCCTTCTTTTACCCCTAATTTTAATTATTTACTTCTCTTTTTAACCCTAATTTAATTGGAAATATATATGTATATAAAGATCACTTATTGATTGATTGATTGATTGATTGATTGATTGATTGATTTTATCTCTTTAATGGAGCGTTTAATCCAAAATTCTTTTTAATATTTTTTTAAATCTTTTTAGGGGAGTAGAGGGGGATAGTCTATTCGGAGAACCCTACTCATATTACCCTTCTTTTGAGATTATAGAGGATTTATAATATAATGGTTTGTAGGCACATTATAAAGAGAATATTTAAAAATGATTTATTTTCATCTATTTATTTATTTATTTATTTTAGAGAGACAGTCGGGATGGTTTAAAATCTTTTATAAAACTAAATTTATTGATTTAGACTACAGTAAGTGAGCCAGAGCATGCCTCTAAGGCCTCGTCCCCTACCCTAACCCCAACCAAGGTTTAAACTTAAACTTATAAACATGTTATAACATTAAGAAAGAAATAATGGATTATTTTGACTGGCTAGCAATAGTCACAAATCTTGTTTTTATATTTTTTTATATAATTTTATTTGTTTTTATTAAGTAATACGAACATCGTTTGTTGTTTTCTTTGGTTGCCTTTCTGGAGGATAACAGTATTTCATGATCGAGGCCATGGTGTTCATTGCTGCCGTACTCGATGCCAGTCACACGGGAGCGGCTCCAATATACATTTTTTCATTTTGTTGGCAGTATCTAAGATGGCAGCTTGATATTTAAGAAATCCAAGTTTATGGATAAAACTCTTTAAAATGTTTTTTTTTTTTTGTTTGAGAATAGGTAGGAGAATGCCACAAGTTGAGGTTTTCAGGATTGGTTATCAATGTGACTTCCTAGTATTCTGGCCTATAAAAATAAGTTTAGTATTTTTCAAATCCAAATTGTTTTTCACATTTGTTGTGAACATTAATTTACCATTGGAAAAACAAGCATTTTTAATACATTTTTACTGTGCACAGTCCAAAGGTGAAAGCAAAGGGCTTATAACTTACCAAATATATTCATTTACCTGCCAAGAATGTTCTTGAATATGAATCTACATCTTCAGATTGCAGACATACAGAAATCATGCTGTCTGCATTTCTGAGATATGTTTCTGACAACAAAAGGAAACTGGAAGGAATACTGTACAGTATATTTCAACAGATTCCCTGCATTATTTTTCCTGAAGTAACAGTAAATTTGTGTGTCTCTTTGCAGTGAGCGCCGTAGGTGGTGTTTTCACGTTAATAAAGAGGACAAATAACTTAAAATCCTGCCTGTGTCTGAAGCTGTTTAGTGTGACATGGCCTTTCTGCTTCTTTCTAGCCAGACATTTCACTGGAATAAAATGGCAGCTTATTTGTCTAAATCCTGAGAAAAACCCTAAGCACTCGAACCACTCGTAAAAAACGGCAACTGTAGCATTCACGCCATGACTTAGAGTACACCATGCCACTGGGGATGAACGTTTTTCAATGGAAGGAGACTTGCAGTTAGATTAAAAGTACAGCTAGACTTGTAGTAAAATGTAAAAATAGCATTATTTTGTATTATAGAATTATTATTTATCATTATTATTTTTTCTGGAACAACATGAATATGCTGTTTAACAATACAGGTACTATTTCAAGACACGTATCAATGCACAAGATCATTTCTGTCTTAATAATTGATCCCTGCTGTAAATTTTGTCTTTTGTTTTAATATTTAGACTAACCAATGCCCCATAGATCCCATTTTAAACCACAAGACCAGGCACACTATTATCAAAAATGTATTAGATTAGATAAACTTTATGAATCCCAAGGGGAAATTTAGATGCATACAGCAGAAGTATAAAAAACAATGATACAGACTCACAGGACAAATAATCCAGCCAATCAATCAATCAATCAACTGAGAAATAAATAAATAAATGTATGCTGTGCAGAAATTTCAAAATGTTCTTAAATAGTAATGCAGGAGGAAGCACTGAATTGGCTGGCAGCCATGGGCAGAAAAGACTGCCAGAGGCACTTCTTAGCACACCATGGTAGATTGAGCCTGTGGGTAGAAGTGCTCCAAGACAGCACCTCCTGGGTGGGATGGACAGGATTTTTTTCATAATGGCATCCAATGTTGTCACCATCCTCTCTTCTACACCATCTTCCAGTGTGTCCAAGATTCACACTGTGATGGCGCAGGCTTTCCAGATAAATTTCTTCAGTCATTCTGCTTCTTTTGAGCTCAAGTTGCTTCCACAGGAGACCACAGCATAGAACACCACACTGACTGGTAGAATATTTCCAACAGCTTGCGGGTTACATCAAAAGACCTGAGTCTCCTTAGAAACTACGGTCTGCTCTGGCCCTTCTTGTCCACCACCACTTTGTTGTCAGACCATTGCAGTTTGCTGTTCATGTGAATCCCCTCTGCATCACTTTCACGTCCTCCCCCTGATAGATGACTGGTCTCAGAGGCTCCTTGGCACGCCAGAAGTCCACCTCCATCTCTTTTGTCTTGCTGATGTTGAGTTGCAGGTAGTTCTCCCCATACCACAAGACATAGTCCTTGACTAATTTCCTGTACTCTGACTCGTCTCCATAAAATGCAGCCAATGATGGAGGAGTCTTTTGAAAATTGCTGTCGATGACAAGTGCTGGTATTGCAGTGAAAGTCTGTTGCGTTGGGGGTAAACAGGAAGGGAAACAGGGCAGTTCCCAAAGGTGCTCCAGTATTACACACCACCATTTCTGACACACAGTCCCTGAGTGTTACACACTGCTGTCCGTTTGTCAGGTAGTCTATAATCCAGGAGACTGTGGGGGCATCAAGATGCAAAATCTCAAGCTTTTTCCCCTGTCAAGGAGGCAGAATGGTGAAGCACATTAATGAGAATGTGGTGCCAACTTTGTCCAGGTGGGAGAAGACTCTGTGGGGCATGTAGATCAGAGCATCCTCCACACCTATCTCTGTCTGATAGGCAAACTGCAGAGGATCCAAATGTTCTGAAACATTGCTTCATTTACAAATGCACTTTCCTGTTGCAAATGAATGTATAATGTGATTGTGAAATTATAAAATTGACTTTAAAAAATACTAAACTTAACCCTTTTCCCAAACAAAGATTCAGGCTGGCCCCTTAAACATTGTCATCTCCTGCTCTATTTATTCAAATGTGTTTCCATTCCTGGTAAGTGTCTCACATCTGTTCCATTCTGTTTACTCAAGATACATGTCTCAGTGGAGGTTTTGTATGCTGCAGAAAAACACTGTTTTGTGGCAAATGATTTGTAAAATACTAAAATGACAAGTGGAGCCTCTCATCCTCACCTAGATTGAGAGTTCTGGTGATCTTGGATATCCAAACTGACTCCTTCTTGTGCTTAGAAGTTACCAGAGGTCGGCTTGACCAGCTGTAGAATTCTTCCACTGTTTTCGGTCCCACTAAGTATTGAATGCCTCTGAATTCTATACTGAGACGCTTTTTCATTAACTTGTAACCACACACACACCTAACTCCATAGGGTGGTGTGTCTTCGTTTCTTCATTATGAGTTTATCAGTACACATAGGCTGAGGCCTGAAGCACATGAAGCCCCAAAGACCCAAAGTACAGTGTGCTGCACCACTGCACTCGTGACAGTTAACACATTGTGTGGTTCATTCCCTCATGTACCAGTAACTGTCACTCACCCCTGTAAATAAAAGCCTCTGCACAAATAACGTGTTGTCACTACTATATCCAACAGTGAGCGATCACCCCAGAAAGCCTTTCTGTAAATCTGGAGTAGGGGTCTGAGGTTTACCCTAAAAGGTCTAATGCTGTCCTCAAAGCCTGAAGCCTCTTGAAGATTTCAGAGCATGTCTTTGGTTTATCAAAATGTGTCTCCTCTAAATATTAGAGCATACTGATATGAGTTTAAAAGGTTTGCCTAATAACAGGAGACCATTTGGTTCATCCTGTACTCAGGTACAGTTTGCAAGGTGACCGAATCATAATGACACCAAATCAGGACTTGGAAAATGGCTGTGGCTAACTGTGTCAGTCCATAACTCACTCGTCACACATTGTACAGCACCTGTTGGAATACTCAGGGCCAACAACTCAAGAATCTGGAGAACATGACTTCCAGCAGACTTATGAAAAGGCACAAGAGCTTGGTATTGACTGCCTTCCTTGTCAAGCTTGCTTCTTAGAACCTTCACACATGCCAGGAATCTGTGTAGATATGGGTATTATCCATGGTGCATCACTCAGAAAGAGATATCTCTTTACATCTTCTGGGAACGTCACACTGGATCAGGAACAGGGAGACTGTAAAGAGCCCTGTATACCACTCAGTACTTTATGGACAGTTTTGTGGCACCCACACACACAAGGATACTCAGGAGGCCTGGCAGCCTATTTGCTGCAGAAAGGATACTCTCTGGTTTTCCAGGGATCACCTGATGCTAAGGCAGGAGAGAATATCGGTGCAGAATCGCCACAGACATATTCAAAGCCTCTTTACAGAGTACTCAATTTTGGAATGCAGAAGAAGAAGAGGTCATCCCAATGTTGGTAGGTACTAACCACTACATACCAGGAATGCCCCACAAGACCTGCTGTTTTGGAGATGCTCTGACCCAGTCGTCTAGCCATCACAATTTGGCTCTTGCCAAAGTCGCTCAGATCCTTATGCTTGCTCATTTTGCCTGCTTTCGACACCTCACTTTTAAGAAATGACTGTTCACTTGCCACCTAATGTATCCCACCCCTTGACAGGTGCCATTGTAACGAGCTAAGTGGTCAGTGGTGTCAGTGGTTTGAATGGTGTGGCTTATAGGTGTATAGTGCACAACGGCACACTGGAACACTAAGGCACTGTGGAGAGTGTACTTCCCTGCAGTATGCTGTGATGTTCCATGCACATCTGAAATGTCTAATATATGTTTATTTCAAATTATGTGTATATATAAAGCAAAAACGTGATCACTGCAGAATTTTTACATCAATGACCCACTTTAATGCCTAGTGAAGCCTAGTAAGATTGATCTTGTGATGTGACTACAGGCTGGAGTGAAGCTTCAAGAGCTTCAACAAAAGCTAAATATTTAAAAAAAAAAAACCAACTTATCTATTTTGTCTCCTCATTTACATGACAAGGCAAAATATTTATATTGATTCAAACTGGACAGTACAAATGCACTGAAAACTGAGCCAGACTGCACGTTGCCCTTTTTCTGGTAATTCACAGAGACAAAGAGCTGGAAATCTGAATTTGCTCAGTTCAAATGGGATATCTGGTCACCCTGTTTAACCATTTATAGTAGCCAGAAGATGTACCTGTAGCAAGAAGAGCAAAGTTACCATTCATTCATTTACTCAATTGACTACAAGCAATTTTTTTCAAAGTGAAGTGTAACACTGATGCTAGAAGAGCTTTTCTGCACTGTTATCTTCTTATAAATCACAGGACGGACAAAACTACTACATTTGGTTTTCAAAGTGTGACTCCCCAATCACTGTTGGCCTTTGAAAAGAGGCCAATATTTCTGAAAAGTGGAGTCTTATCAGAGCTGTGGGCTCCTCTCACTGTGTTATTATCTCTTTTTTGTCTAGACTATTATCATTGCTCTAATGATTATTGACTGTCTCTAATCCATCTGTTCTATTTCTCTTCTTATTGTCCTGGGTGCCATGCTGCCACTGCTACTCTGACTAAGAAAGCTCACCTTGAAACAGAACCTCAAAATAGACAGGAGAATCAGCATCACTACCTGCCACCCAATCTTTTTTATCCATACCACCAGGCATTCCTTCCTATTCAGTAATTCATTCATTCTTTTATCCATTCTTCCATTCATTCTTCCATCACTATATCTCTCAGACCATAAATTCTTTGATCCAAATATACAGTATGCTCCCATACATCCCCTCATGCATTCATCGATTCATGTTTATGTGCTTGCTTCAATTTCTGATATTTTTCTACCCATACATTCATCTATAAACCTTTACAACCATCACTCCATGCATCCTTTTTTCAATCCGTCTATACAGCTGTACTTTCATTGCTCTGTCCATCCATCCTTCTGTGCATACATGTATCCATCTGTAAATCCATCTCTACAACCACCTATAACTTCCTTCATCTATATATATATATTTTTATCTATATATATATATACAGGGTGGCCCACGAAAAAGAGAATCGATCCCATGACGTTGCAAAGAGTGTACATGAACATGCTGAAATGGGCATAGTGATGTATTGATGCACCTGGAGATCACTTTCAGCATCTTCTGTTAATGTGGCTACCAAGTTTGATCATTTTTCTCTTTATCATGTAATGCAGTTGTCTTGGTGGGCCACCCTGTATATATAAAATCAAATGTCTGTCTGCCTGCTTTTCACAAGTGAACTACTTAATGGATTTATTTAGGGTTTTTTTTCTATAATTTGCTTGAACATTCTGGCCGATTTTGCTACTTCTCTCATCGCACTACGTATCATAGCTTGCTTGCAGTACCGAGAGAGTGGCTGCAAGTAGAGGGTAGGGGGGCAGGCCCTCCTCACTCATGTGCCAGCCTCCGTTCGAGTCGGTCTACCTCTCGCCACGTGTTTCAGGGTACCTTTCCTCTGTTAGCTAGTGATACCTGTTTGCTCAGCAGACATTATCATCTAGAGATTGTTGAAGAGTAGCGTTTGACGTTTTTGAGAGAGAGATCAGAGCTCCATTTGTTTTAGAGGGTAGCTGCTGATTGCTAGAAATATCACGGCCATGTGCTTTTCTCCCCACGTGGGGGACGTTCTCCCAGCAGAGCTGAACATGATCAGATACATTACCAACGTTTGACTTATGGAACAAACCTACTGTACCTTCCACTTGGCCAGCATTACATTTTTAAAAATATTTTATTGATTTTTAAAGTTTGGTGGAGCTGCAGGGGACAGCTAGTAGATATAAATATATATATATATATATATATATATATATATATATATATATATATATATATATATATATATATATATATATATGGTTGAAATAGTTTACTGTCAAATAAATGCAAAGAGTACGCGACACGTGTTTCGCCCTCGTTCTGGGCTCATCAGGCGTACACACTCCACTGCACTCCCTCTCGGGAATCGAACCTCGGACGTCAGCGCCAGAGGCGATGCCCCTAACACTGCGCCGCCGTGGCGTACTCTTTGCATTTATTTGACAGTAAACTATTTCAACCATTCTATGATCTGCTCCTCAAAACTGAGGGCACCGTGGCGGATGTTAGCAGATTGCTGGCCAACCACAAGCGTTACCTGGTAGGTAACCACCCATACAATCAGATTGTGACACAGACTACGAATGCCGTGAATATATATATATATATATATATATATATATATATATATATATATATATATATATATATATATTTTTTTTTTTATATATATGTATGTGTGTGTGTGTGTATTGTGCATTGTATATATTAAAATTATTCAGATGTCATCATGTTTTTCCCATTAGTTATGTTGCAGCCTTGCACTAATATCATTTAAATTCAGTTTTTCCCCACATCAAACAGCCCTTGATTCCCCAGAATGACAAAGTGAAAATAGGATTTTAGAATTTAAAAAAAATATTAAAACTAAAAAGCTGAAATATCACATTGACTTAAGTATTCAGATCCTTTGCTATTACATGAGAAATCTGGCTCAATTCTTACGTTGTAGAGATGTTTATACATCTGTGATCAATTCAGTTGATTGGACATGATTAGAAAAGGCGCATACCTGTCCATAGAAGGTCCGAGAGTTGACAATGTCAAAACAAAAGCTAACTTATGAGGTTCGAAGGAATTGCCTGGAGAGTTTGGAGACAGGATTGTGTCGAGGCAAAGATCTGGATAGGCTACAAAAAATTTTCTGCAGCTCTGACAATTCTCAAGAGCAAGATGGCCTCCATAATTCCTAAATGGAATAATAATAATAATAATAATTCATTACATTTATATAGTGCTTTTCTCAGTACATTTGGAACAACCAAATTTTACATGTCCTAAATGATGTCCTTTTGGCATTGGACTCAGGACTCTACGTGATTATGGTTCTTCTCGATTTATCTGCTGCCTTCGACACAATCGACCACGACATCATGATCTCCCGACTCGAATCCTGGGTTGGTGTATCTGGCTTAGCCCTCGACTGGTTCAGGTCATATTTCTGCAACAGGACTCTTAGAGTCATGCTGGATGATTTTTCATCTGAATCAGTCCCACTCCCATGTGGTGTCCCCCAGGGTTCCATTTTGGGGCCACTACTTTTTTCAATTTACATCCTGCCTTTAGGTGCAATTTTTAGAAAACATGCAATCTCGTATCACCTATATGCTGATGACTGCCAAATTTATTTCTCCCTCAAGTCAACTGACTCCACTAAACCTCTTCTCAACTGCTTATCTGACATTAAGGACTGGCTGGCTGTAAACTTCCTTCACCTGAACGATTCAAAAACCGAGGTCATTGTTTTTAGTCCCGACTGCAAACAGACCCTACCCCTTGACCTCGACTTTCTTCCCATTCCAGTAACTTCGTCTGTTTCCAATCTTGGAATCAAAATGGATATGGTCCTGAAAATGGATGCTCAAGTCAACAGCACAGTAAAATCCTGCTTTTTCCATCTCAGGCGAATTGCCAAACTCAAACCAATTCTGCCTTACCACCTCCTGGAATCAGTAATCCATGCATTCATTACGTCCCGGCTCGACTATTCTAATTCCTGCCTATATGGTATTAGTAAAGCCACTCTTTCGAGACTCCAATTGGTTCAAAATGCGGCTGCAAGACTTTTAACTGGAAGCAGCAGAAGCCAACACATTACACCGATTTTAAAAACCCTACACTGGCTGCCGGTTAGCTTCAGAATTGATTTTAAGATACTCCTCTTAACCTATAAGGCACTAAATGGTCTAGCCCCTGCCTACTTGAGTGTCTTGCTCCATCGTCACAATCCCCCTCGTGTTCTTAGATCCGCAGATCAGCTGCTCCTAACCGTTCCCAAGGCACATTTTAAAGCTCGTGGTGAAAGGGCTTTTTCTGTCTGTGCACCCAAGCTCTGGAACTCCTTACCTTTAGTGGTTAGGCAAGCCACTTCAGTCACCACATTCAAATCACACCTAAAAACGCACTTCTTCACATTGGCTTTTAATTCTTAACCTGTCTTATTTCCACTTGCTTTTTGCTATTTCTCTGTTTTATTGGGTCCCCTGACCTGTTTTTTTTTAGTGTCTCTGTTTTAATTCTCTCTTGTTTGTTTTTTTTTAATATTTTGCTTTTAGTCTTGCTTGTTTTAACTGTACAGCGCTTCGGTCAGTTGTAATGCTGTGTTTTTAAGCGCTTAACTAATAAAAAATGGTATGGTATGGTATGGTATTCATCCTAGAGCTGAACACCCAACCAAACTGGGCATTTGTTGGAGACGGGCCTTTATAAAAATGTTGAAGAACCCAATGGTCACTCAGTTTAAGTTTCAAAGAATCTGTGTGGGGAAGGGAGAAACATCCATAGAAGTACAACTACTACTGCAGCACTGGACTTTTTGACAGAGTGGCCAAACAGAAGCCTCTTCTCAGTAAAAGATACATGAAAGCCCACTTCAGTGTCTGCAAAAAAACATCAAAAGCAATTTCAGACTGTGAGAAACAAGATTCTCTGGTTCAGTGAAACAAAGGTTAGCATCACGCCTGGAGGAAACCAGGCACCACTCGTCACCTGCGCAGTACCATTCAAACAGTGAAGCATGGTGGTGGTGACATCATGCTGTGGGGTTGTTTTGCAGTGGCAGGGATGGGGAGACTTGACAGAGTTGAGGGAAAGCTAAACGGACCAAAGAACAAAGGTACCTGAATGAAAACCTCTTCCAAAGCATTCCAGACCTCAGACTGGGCAACAGGACAAAGACCCGAAGCACAAAGCAAGGACGACACAAGAGTGGTTTAGGGTCAACTCTGTGAATGTCTTTTGAGTTGCCCAGCCAGAGGATGGACTTAAACCTAATCAAACATCTTGAGAGACCTGAAAATACCTGTCCACCGACTGTCTCCAACCAACCTGACAGAGTTTTAGGGGATTTGCAAAGAAAAATGGCAAAAAACAAGCAAATCCAGGCATGTGAAACGTCATACCCGAGAAGATCCCAGGCTGGAATCCTTGCTGAAGGGGATTCAACAAAGTTCTGAGTAAACTGTCAATGTGATATTCCTGTCTTTTTAATATATTTACAAACATTCCTAAAATAATTCAAATGATTTTACACAAAAATGTAATGTAGCAAAATGTAAAAAAAAGGAAAGGGTCTGGATACTTTCTGAGTCTACTGTATGTATAAAATAAATATATAATGTGCATATACTGTATCTTTCCAGGAGAACACAGTAATTCAGTGGTTAGTGTTGCGGATTCACATATCCAGCATCTAGGGCTTCAGTCCCACACTACATGGTGATGTGTTAGGATTCTGCATGTTCTCCCCACGTCTCCATGAATCTTCCTACAGCTAGTCTCATATTCCTTCCACATCCCCAAACATGTTCAGATAAGGTAGATTGTAAACTCTAATTAGGCCACATATGAGCCTGGGTGTAAGTGAGTGGGCCTTGAGATGAATTGACATCAAATCCTGGACTATTTTGTGCCTTGCACACAAAGCTTCTAGGATAAACCCCTGTCCCCCAAGACCATGAATTGTGTTAAGCATGACTGATGTTATGTTATATCCAGTAGTTATCCATCCATTTTTTTTTACCAATATGTCATTCATCCCACCTTGCAGCCATCCATTTTCTGGATTAATTTTTCTAGTAGAGAAACACAGAGATTTGTGGCCTACTTATTTGATTTCAATAATCCTCATTAGTTTGATTCTTATTGTAAAGAGAGCCTGCATTGTAATCCCTGAACCACCCGCCTGATGGCTCATTGTGGTCACAATGTTTATCTTACTGTAGCCACAACAAAGCTCTCTAGTCCAGTCTACCTATGGCTAGCTCAGACAAAACAGCTTCTGCCTAAATGTCACTGTCTCCAACGGAAGCAAAGCTTTACCGGCTGCAGCTGTCAGGTCTCAGCGCCTTTGATCCTAACATTCAAATTCAGACTAAAGAACTAAGCCAGAAATTCTTAATGTTGACTCAAGACACTTTTTTTCCTGCAGTCTTAACCTGGCCTATGTTTTACCGACTGTGTTCTCTGTTTCTACACACCCTCCATGAAGAGTTTGAGTTTTGATGCACATCGTAAGAGGCAATGTGATCAAAATTAATGATTGGTTTGTCTGAATTTTTAAGATATGTTTTGTACCCTCAAGTTGATTTTTTAGGTCTTTTCATGGTGCAAATCTGTTACAAACAATGTGATGTACTGTAAATGTTCAGCACACTGCACAAGAGGGTAAGGCAAAGTGAACTACTAAAAGTTACATTTTGAAGGAAATGTGACATGGACAACGGTAAAAGTGTCCAGAAATGAGCTGAAAATAGCTGTTTGGCCTCAAGTCCAAGGACCTTTGTCTCTGTGTAAATCACTAACCAACCTGGGCTGATTAAAAAGGTAAACTTATTCCAGCATTTTACACTTGTATCTATTATTTAGTGTATTATAACAAAGATAAGGTGTTCATTTTATATTTTACTTTCTCATGAAACACCCAGGGCAAACAGCACACACTATTTATGTATTTGCTTCCTAAAAGACTTTAATCACTCGAGATGACCAGGCAGTGGTGGTAACTACGCTGCATTATCCTCTCTTGACCTGAACATACACTACACTACTGACCACATTACATGGGACAGCTAACATCAGGGCCTTCAATGCTAAAATGGTCACCTCTTATGTGTCTAGCAAAAAAAAAAGATTCAGAATCTATTGGCCAAAAAATAAATAGATAAATAGACAGTCTTGTTACTGTGTCTAACAAACTAAGATAGATAGATAGATAGATAGATAGATAGATAGATAGATAGATAGATAGATAGATAGATAGATAGATAGATAGATAGATAGATAGATAGAGTGCATCCAGAAAGTATTCACAGCGCATCACTTTTTCCACATTTTGTTATGTTGCAGCCTTATTCCAAAATGGATTAAAATCATTTTTTCCCTCAGAATTCTACACACAACACCCCATAAAGACAACGTGAAAAAAGTTTACTTGAGATTTTTGCAAATTTATTAAAAATAAAAAAATTGAGAACGCACATGTACATAAGTATTCACAGCCTTTGCCATGAAGCTCAAAAGTGAGCTCAGGTGCATCCTGTTTCCCCTGATCATCCTTGAGATGTTTCTGCAGCTTAATTGGAGTCCACCTGTGGTAAATTCAGTTGACTGGACATGATTTGGAAAGGCACACACCTGTCTATATAAGGTCCCACAGTTGACAGTTCATGTCAGAGCACAAACCAAGCATGAAGTCAAAGGAATTGTCTGTAGGATTGACTCGAGGCACAAATCTGGGGAAGGTTACAGAAAAATTTCTGCTGCTTTGAAGGTCCCAATGAGCACAGTGGCCTCCATCATCCGTAAGTGGAAGAAGTTCGAAACCACCAGGACTCTTCCTAGAGCTGGCCGGCCATCTAAACTGAGCGATCGGGGGAGAAGAGCCTTAGTCCAGGGTGGTGACCAAGAACCCGATGGTCACTCTGTCAGAGCTCCAGAGGTCCTCCGTGGAGAGAGGAGAACCTTCCAGAAGGACAACCATATCTGCAGCAATCCACCAATCAGGCCTGTATGGTAGAGTGGCCAGACGGAAGCCACTCCTTAGTAAAAGGCACATGGCAGCCCGCCTGGAATTTGCCAAAAGGCACCTGAAGGACTCTCAGACCATGAGAAAGGAAATTCTCTGGTCTGATGAGACAAAGCTTGAACTCTTTGGTGTGAATACCAGGTGTCACATTTAGAGGAAACCAGGCACTGCTCATCACCAGGCCAATACCATCCCTACAGTGAAGCATGGTGGTGGCAGCATCATGCTGTGGGGATGTTTTTCAGCGGCAGGAACTGGGAGACTAGTCAGGATAAAGGGAAAGATGACTGCAGCAATGTACAGAGACATCCTGGATGAAAACCTGCTCCAGAGCGCTCTTGACCTCAGACTGGGGCGACGGTTCATCATTCAGCAGGACAATGACCCTAAGCACACAGCCAAGATATCAAAGGAGTGGCTTCAGGACAACTCTGTGAATGTCCTTGAGTGGCCCAGCCAGAGCCCAGACTTGAATCCGATTGAACATCTCTGGAGAGATCTTAAAATGCTGTGTACCAATGCTTCTCATCCAACCTGATGGAGCTTGAGAGGTGCTGCAAAGAGGAATGGGTGAAACTGGCCAAGGATAGGTGTGCCAAGCTTGTGGCATCATATTCAACAAGACTTGAGGCTGTAATTGCTGCCAAAGGTGCATCGACAAAGTATTGAGCAAAGGCTGTGAATACTTATGTACATGGGATTTCTCAGTTTTTTTTATTTTTAGTAAATTTGCATAAACCTCAAGTAAACTTTTTTCACGTTGTCATTATGGGGTGTTGTGTGTAGAATTCTGAGGGAAAAATTAATTTAATCCATTTTGGAATAAGGCTGTAACATAACAAAAGGTGGAAAAAATGATGCGCTGTGAATACTTTCTGGATGCATTGTAGATAGATAGATGTTGGTTGCAGAAGTTGTCACAGCCACCCTTTTTTGTTTCAGTTGTTGGTCTACATTAAATGGGGATGACCGTGTTGGTGCCCCACTACCTCATGTAGGGCATGCAGTACCTTATTTTTACCACAATAGATAAACTCAGACTTTGTCCACCAACTCTAAATGACCCCCTGAGTGAGAAATGGGAGCTTCTTTTATGCCAGACACAAAGAGCACTAGATAGATAGATAGATAGATAGATAGATAGATAGATAGATAGATAGATAGATAGATAGATAGATAGATAGATAGATAGATAGATAGATAGATAGATAGATAGATAGATAGATAGAAGGTACTCTATTCCATATTAGATAGATAGATATCAAACACAAAAAGAAGCATAAGCTTCTGACTTGGCTAAAGATAGAAAGAGCAGTCCCAGTGGGGCCTTATAGAGTGATATTGCTGTATCTATAATGGAGCCCCAGTAGTGTTTCTTGAGACTCTTCTGCTGAATAGTCTGTTGGCTAGAAGTGCTCGGTGCTAGTGTGTCAGACAGAGGATGCGCAGCATTGTCCATAATGCAGATGCCTTTAATGCATTGGAGCAGACCCAGATATGTTACTGTTTACATCTTCTGGCTGACAGCATTTTTTAAAGTGTATATAACATTCTGCCACTGGAACCTCTGAAAATCTGTTGTGGACTTTAACACTACAATAACAGAAGCCATAGCCAAATATATTTATACAGTATATTTGTACATTGGTAACACTTTAGCTTAGGTACTGCTAAAATGCATCTATTACTCATGTCCTCTTATGTAACAAGACCTTAACAACACTTCTTTGGGTCTTCATAACACTTAAAAAGCATCAGTAAATTGTTCATTCATCTCTGCAGTTGACCTGCTAACAACACTTCACTTTGAAGTGGTCTGAGGGGCTTCATTGAGACACACTTCTCTTGATATTACATATTTAGTATGAAACCTGTGAATTCTTCATATTAAGAAGTAATTTTACCAGCATGTTAATATGCCACTCTGCACAGAGATGAATAACTTATTTACTGATGTATGATAAGCGTTATTAAGATATAAATGAGTAACAGATGTATTTTGCAGTACCTAAACTAAAGTGTTACTTGTACTTTCATTTTTAAAAAAAACTTACCATTCATTGGCTTCATATTTGTACAGTTTGCACACAGGACAGTGAGGTGATTCACTTATGGTTTCACAGTATGCCACAGTTTTGGACTGAAGCGGCAATCTTGTGCTTTACAGTTAAAGTCCAACATCCACTGGACTATGCCACAATGTTTGCTATGGAATGCGTACTTACTTAAAGTAGAAGAAGAAGAAAAAAAATACATTTGTGCCAACACTGAACATCATGAACTGAGTGTCATGAAAGCCTATAAAATGGCAAGGCTCTTCTGGAGAGATACAATACAGTAGAATCCGGCCAAGTGGGAAGTTTTTCTCAAGTGGTCATGAAGCCAATGCATGGTGTCACCTACAACCATAGCTCCTATGAGTAAAGGTTAAAAGTGCAGTGGAAAAAATACATTAGCTCTTTTAATAACACAGAATGAGGATTATCTTTAAACTACAATGATACCCTAAAACAAGTAATGGCTGGTTGCTGTCAATAAGCAGCAGCTTATACATGCAGATTTTAACTGCAGCCCCCGAAAAGCAAACAGAGGCAGTGTAGGCTTTTGATGTGTAAATTCGTCAAACTGCAGGAACAGAGTGCCCTCCACTCATGAGCCAGATCCACTGGATAAAACAACGGGTACAGTAAGAGCATCAAAATGAACATACAGTATCTATAGCTTAAATCATGGAGACTTATTAAACCCTAAACAGGATTGCCCATGGTCAGAGGACCACCAGTTTACTTGGTGATAGTTGAATTAAAAATGATCTTAAAACAGCGCAACCTCAAAGCGGCTCTAATGATAGGAAATAAAGTAGATGAAGGCAGTGTCACGCTCTAATGGCAACATGTTCCTTGTGTAGAACTATGGAAACCCCATTTTATAAGTCACCTTAAATAAAAGATAGGAGCAAATAAATAAATGCACCAGGCCTTTTATTTAATAAATCAATGTATTGTATATGTGATACACAAGACAGCATGGCAGCACAATGGTTAGCGGTGATGCCTCACAGATTCAATTTCCTTGACTCTAATCCTGCATCCAGTAACTTATCTGTGTGGAGTTTGTGAATTCTCTCCATGTCTGTGTGGGTTTCCCTCCTGCATTCCCAAAGACATCTGTGTTAGATTGTCTGGTGATTCCAAAATGGCTCTGTGGGTACGGGCATCAGTGGGTCCTGCCTTAACCTAATGCATCTCTGGGCACCCATGGGACCAGAAACAAATAGCAATGTGAACTGAGCCCATGGAAACCCTGTCTTCCCCTACACCTAACCCATGACCATGAACTGGATTATGTTATATCTAATAAACACAATACAGGAGACATACTGTATAGTATTAATCTCAAGGGAAAACCGCAAGTGTTATAGCGTAGAAAGATACACACAGAATCATCACAGAATACTCTCAAATCTAAACAGCAAATTAAATAATCTATTTCAAATTAACATATTACAAAGGCTGAGAAAGAATCTGGGCAGAGGATATATTGTAAAGTTTGATAGCAGGGAGCTACATTAATTGTCATCCTATTGTACTCAGTAGGTTATTTTAATTTGCTTAAATGGATTGTGCTTTGATATTATGTTCTGTTTTCAGAATGAAATGAACAAAAACTTCAATAGCTTGGTGTAAAAAGAATTATCTGCAATAGAATTAAAGCTAGCTTACTCATTTGATTTAAATTTAAAATAACAGAATCGTTGTTTAGTTTGCCTTCAGAGTTATTCACTATAGGACTGTCACTTGATATAGAAGTGATTAAAGGAAGAATCTTTGTGGAATGTTTCTGCATAAATCAATGTTTTATATATAGTGCTCATTATAGAAAGAAATGTACATTATAGATAGAAAATTCATCAAGAATTATTTTATTGTGGTGATTATGTTACATTTGTCAATCTATCAGTATCCTGAGAGCATTATAGCATAGATAGATAGATAGATAGATAGATAGATAGATAGATAGATAGATAGATAGATAGATAGATAGATAGATAGATAGATAGATAGATAGATAGAAGGTACTCTATACCATATTTGACAGATAGATAGATAGATAGATAGATAGATAGATAGATAGATAGATAGATAGATAGATAGATAGATAGATAGATAGATAGATAAGGCACTAAATAACAGATAGATAGATAGATAGATAGATAGATAGATAGATAGATAGATAGATAGATAGATAGATAGATAGATAGAAGGTACTCTATACAATAATTGACAGATAGATAGATAGATAGATAGATAGATAGATAGATAGATAGATAGATAGATAGATAGATAGATAGATAGATAGATAGATAAGGCACTAAATAACAGATAGATAGATAGATAGATAGATAGATAGATAGATAGATAGATAGATAGATAGATAGAAGGTACTCTATACCATATTTGACAGATAGATAGATAGATAGATAGATAGATAGATAGATAGATAGATAGATAGATAGATAGATAGATAGATAGATAGATAGATAGATAGATAGATAGATAGATAGATAGATAGAAGGCACTCTATTCCAAATTAGATAGATAGATAGATAGATAGATAGATAGATAGATAGATAGATAGATAGATAGATAGATAGATAGATAGATAGATAGATAGATAGATAGAAGGTACTCTATACCATATTTGACAGATAGATAGATAGATAGATAGATAGATAGATAGATAGATAGATAGATAGATAGATAGATAGATAGATAGAAGGTACTCTATACCATATTTGACAGATAGATTGATAGATAGATAGATAGATAGATAGATAGATAGATAGATAGATAGATAGATAGATAGATAGATAGATAGATAGAAGGCACTCTATTCCAAATTAGATAGATAGATAGATAGATAGATAGATAGATAGATAGATAGATAGATAGATAGATAGATAGATAGATAGATAGATAGATAGATAATATATATCAATTATATATCAGCTGATCACTCGTATCTTATCACTTGCCAAAGAACAACTGCTAGTCTTTTTTCTTGCTTTTAATTCTGGTGACACCTACTTAGCATTCTCAGCATGCCCCCCCATATGCAACATACTGTCCAATGTGCTGAAAAGTGGCACAGTGCCACCTGCAGACCTGTAATTGAACTGTGAAAGCGTCCTCCCACTTGCTGAGTGAGGCAAAGTATTTTTGTTAAAGAATGATATGACACGCTGTCACATCCCACGAGGAAAAAGCAGCACTAATAAGGTAACAGTCATAGCTAAATATAAAATTATAATTGTTAATAAAAAATGAGGTTTCTCAGAATCGTCAGATGAGAGCTTTGAAACCCCCAAGCCTGATTGCCATTGCTGGCTGACGTCCGCACAGGTGTAAAGATTTAATATGAAAATAGACAAAGACTTATAGTGGCTGGTCTGCCTATAATCCCACTGTAAATAATAGCCCCACCCGCCCCCCCAATTTCACACTGTCCCAGCAAGCAAGGGACCTCAGTAATCAGAGATCAAGTGCTGTCGTTAAAGACATTTACAAGTTAACAACAAAGTAGCAGAGGCAGAGGTGTGAGATTCGACGGCTACGTGCCAGTGTGTTCCCCAATGCCGGGAGGTGTGGCCGCACCACTGGGGGAAACTTCTACAGCTTATGAGGCTCAAATCAAAGCACTTGATTATATTTCATTTCATTGAGCCTATGAAGTCCCACACTAAGTAGCATATACAGCTGGGCTCTTTTGAAATGGAAGCGGTGGGAAGCGGGCAGTTTGGATGTTTACTCCTGGGATGAGGTTTAGAAGTTAAGACTAATGAAAGCTTAATTATAGAGAGGGCCGGACCACCCGAAAACTGAACGAGGGTGGGAGAATTCAGAAGGCCACATAGCAGGTAATTGTCAAAACAGTTAAGATCCAGGATTAATTTGTCCAGCTCTGATATTTAATTGCCCAATAAAGAAATTTAAAAATAGATGAGTAGGGCAATTCAATGAAATTGAAACTAAGAAAAAAAAAACTTCAGCACATGGCTGCCTCCCGTTGAGTTAGTCACTCTTTGTGCTCCTATGTTAGTGTCTTTGATCCTAATATGTATCCATCTTAACTGGATTGAGTGGACACTACTGTAGAATATTAAGCATTATAAAATTGAACAACAAAAAACGAGGATATTCAGACCATCAAACTCAATCGTTTGGCTAATAGCTAAACTATCTCAAAATTTCATGCAGCAACCGTCAAGGCTGGTTAGTTTTGCTTCAGGTTTTCTTATCTCCAGATTAAACATTTTCCCGTTACCCTCCACTTGGCATCCTTTAGGATGGACTTCACTGTTTAAACAGAAAATTTCTGTTTTTCAGGACTTTGAAGATCTGGATCTGGTGTCCTGTGAAGAGGTGAACAGTGCATGCAGTTTTCATTTAACTCTTGTGACCAGAACACTGCAGATAGGCTCCAGCTCCTCACATATCTGTAATGGAAAAATTGGTGGTTCAAAATTGAATGGGTTGCTGGATTAAGTCTGCAGTTAACTGCCTCCTTTCAAGGCTAATGAGTATGAGTGAATTTAGCCTCTCTGAGGAGGATGAGGGTATTCATCCAGACTTCCAAGAAGCATCTTCATCACCTTTATGTTTTGCAGAGTGCCCAGTGGGGATGGGCCAATCTATTGGCCTTAAAACTCATTCAGGTTTATCTTCTTCACCATTCTGTTGGGTGAAATTCCTGTCCTCCCTGGCAATCTGATCAAAACTGCATTTAGCTAATACAGTAGATATTTAAGCTATGCTCAAAGACTCTTCCATCTCTATTACTTGTTTGTTTACTTGTATTGTGTTTGCAGGTATGTACTTTATGTATCGATCTTTTTTATTTATCTGTTTTACTAGGGGGCTTCGCTTGCCAACTCCCCAGCCTGCGCTACGCGCCAGCCACTTTGCATCACTGCCGCTTGCGTATGTGGATTTCAATTTCACCAAACAACAAATCTTTTAATTCTCACAGATACGCCTCTTCATTGGGAAGAAACACTACTTTCCCCTGATGGCCACACAAATTAGACGATCTAGAAGTCTCTGACTTAAAGTTTAATTCCGAACAATATATTCGATATCTTTTCGCTATTCCGTTATTTCACCGAGTAATAATTTCCGTTTGTTTGCGCTAATGCGATCTTTATTATCATTTTTTTGAAACTTGTGAATTTTAGTACTTTCATTATCTCTAACCTGCTCTGCATGTGTTACACGCCAACGTTTTGGAACCTCTTTTTACGATGTTCTACTTTGTCATCTACTCTTTGTCTTTTATTTCCAGCCCCAGGCGGGGTTAAATCTCTTGGCACAAAGTCTCGTCTCGCGGGACTTGAAATTATCTCTCTGAAAAAGTCACATCTCGTCCCAGGCTAAAAAATCTCGTCTTGTCCCAGGATTTTTTTAAATAATAGAGAGATTTGTAAATGTAAAGCTTTCTTTTATTTTTTGTGAAGCAGTTTGACCTACACTTTTTCGGTATAAAAATGCACTATGTAAAAATGTTCGGATATCACTCTGCATGCATCATCAGTCTTGATACCGCACTATGCATACACCGATAGACTGTGGAACGGGTATATATAGTTCACTGCTCAAGAATGAGGTTTAATTGTATAAAAGTGTGTCTCAATTTTAAACTGAATAGCAGGGTACTAAAATATTATAAAAAGGTATACTTTGCCCATTACAATGATATAGTTCTCTACTTTTAACACTAATAATGTTTTATGCCGATATAGGTTTTCCAATACATGATCAGTGGGGCTGGAGCCTGACCTGACAGTTTTAATTAGAGTTCATTGCATATTAATACAGTATATAAACTGTAGCAGGGAAAATAAAAAGGTACTTTATCAGTATCAACCTAAAAGACACTTGAGTATTCTTATTCCAGTTCATAGTCACGGGGGGGGTCAGGCCTGTCTTGGAAATAATAATTTATTCATAATAAATATTTGCATTTATATAGCACTTTTCTAACTACTCAAAGCGCTTCACATTGTCAGTGAGGAGCCACCTCAACCAGCACCAATGTGTAGCATCGGCCTGGGTGATGTGATGGCAGCCATTCTTGAGCCTCTCTAGCTATTAGGTGGTGAAGAGGTGAGAGAGAGAGAGTCAGCCAGTAAGGAACAGGGGATGATTATAGGGGGATTCACTAGGCTGTGATGGGTAATTTTGCCAGGACATCAGGGCCGCCCTTCTCTTTGAAAGTTGTCCATTGATTTTTTTTGTAGCCACAGAGCGTCAAGACCTCAGTTTTACGTACCATCTGAATGATGGAGTCAATTTTTACAGCACACTTTCCCCTTCACTGGGGATCCACACAGAGGCCACAGTGAAATCACCCACTAGTGGCCTCACCAACAGCAGAAGCCCAAGCTTTTCCTAGATGGTCTTCCATCCAAGTACTGGCCCGGCCTGAACATCCTCAGTTTCAGGTGGATAACCTGCCCAGGGTTTGTTTCCTGCCTTGCGCCCTATGTTGGTTGGGATTGGCTCCAGCAGACTCCCGTGACCCTGTATTTAGGATATAGTGGGTTGGATAATGAATGGATGGATGGATGGATGGATAACCTGTTTTGAAGGGTTAGATGCCAGTTCATCCCAGGACACACTCCTGCACACTCACTCACACTGGGCTAGTCACCATCTAATCAAACTTGAAAGTTAATGTGACATGGAAAGGAAAACCATTGAGTCTGGAGAAAAATCCAGACAAACAGTGGAAAACATGCAAACTGCACATAGTGGGGCTCTGCCAGGCAACATAAGGCAGCAATGCTAACCACTGTGCCACCCTGCCACCCATTTATGACTAAAAAATGGTACCACTATACATCCTGAACTTGGCAAAAGTTCTAACAGTATGGAAAATGCAACTAGAAACAGAAAAAAGTGATTTCAAAATTCACTTTGTCTTATAATCCATCACAAACAATATAAAGACAAGGTGTTTAATGTTTAGTGTGGTCAACTTCATTTTTTTTGTTAAAAATATACATCCATTCCAGCCATTGAGGGTGTGCAACACATTGCAAAAAAGTTGATATGGGGCAATTTAGGGCCAACAATGAATTCAAAACAATCAACTGTGAGCATCAATAAGCTTTGCACCCTACAAACCAAGTTACCCAAACTATTCTGTAACATTTCAGGAATTATTTACAGCCCTGAAATCCGATCTTTCTGATCATAAAATAGGTCATTACAATAGCAATTGAGGAGAAGAATTCACAATTAAATGCAAAATTACGGTATTTGAGGGTTCCTCTCGAGTGCCTCTTTCTCTTGCACGATTTGGCTCAAAAATTAATCGGCACATCGTCATCTCATAACAAGGCTTAAATTTCTAGGTTGGAATTTTTCCATCGAGCCATTTTAGCTCTACACAGTCCTCAAGAAACGGTGACACCCAGACACACAGACAGACACACACACCCATCATTGAGATATCAATGTTTTCGGCATTGGGGGACCCTAAAACATCGAGATCTGTTGAGAATTGGAGATCGAAATTTTTGATGAATCTAAAGCTTTCACTTGTCCCTCATATATGATAGGTTATGGTGGGGGAGAGCGCAAAGCTAAAATAGAAAATAGTGATGTGAGCAGGAACAAATGATGTTCAATAGGTGATTGCAATCATGCTTTGGATTAAAAAGCTGCATCCAGGAAAGGCCTGGTCCTTTAGTGGCAAAGATGGGACGACAATCACCAATTTTCCCACAAATGTGTGATAAATTCATTGAAAAGTTTAAAAACAATATTCCTAAAAGACTGTGAATGGGATTTAGGTATTTCACCCTCAACAGTGCATAACGTACAATAATTAAAAGATTCAAGGAATCTGGGGAAATTTTAGTGCGTAAATGGCAGGGGCACAAGCCTAAGCCAACTACCCAGGATCTTGAATCCTTCAGATGGCATTAAAACAAGAGTTGTCATTCATCAATTACCAATATGACCACATGAACTCAGGAGTTCTTTGGCAAACCTTTATCAGGTAACACAATGTATGGTTACATCTACAAATGCCAGCTACAACTGTACAGTGCAAAAAGCAACCTGTATGTTAACAGTGTCCAGAAGCGCCATCGACTTCCCTGGGCTCAGACAATGTGTATTGTGGTCGGACAAATCAACATTTCAGGTCTTTTACTGAAGAAATGCATTTCGTGTCCTCCAGACCAAAGAAGAAAAGGACCATCCTGACTGTTACAAGCTAAAAAATCTTGTCCAAAAGCCAGTGTCTGTGATGATGTGGGGGTACATTCTGATTTTGGAGCACCATATGCTTCTTTCCATGGACAAAGGCATGTCTGCATAGGAAGAGCAGGCGTGCTCTCAATTGTCCGTCCTACACACCTGACCTGTGCCCAACCGAGAATGTGTGGCACATTTCTGAAATACAAAACGAAAACCCCTAACTGCTGCACACCTTTAGACTTGTTTGCAAGAGGAATGGGACAAAAATGACACCTGAAAAACTCAATAAATTGGGGTCTTCAGTACCTAAACGTTTATTAAGTGTTGTGAGAAGGAAAGACAATGCTACCGAGTGGTCAGTTGTTTACTGTCCAAACTTTTTTTGAATACAGAATCAAAATCAAAACAAGTTTATTTTTGAAAAAACAATAAAATTCATTAGTCGCAGCAGCAAATAATGGGCTGTTATATTACTTTTCAGGTCAAAGATAATTTACTATCATTTTACTATTTTCAATGCCCACACCGTCCAACTTTTTCCGAGCTGTGGTAATGGGTATAGTGTAGTAATGTCTCTGGGTATCATGACAGGTGTCCCTGATCGAAAGGCTTCTTCGTGATTAAACCGTAACAATAAGATTCGCAACATGGAAAACCCAAAGGGGGAAGCTTTTTAAACTGGAATTTTGAACAGACCGAATTTCACCCCTTTCTGCACCATAACCTTCCTGTTCACGCCAGGCATCCTACACGGGTGTAGCGATCCGAGTACCACGGGGACTGTCGCCACCTACTGTCTTTTTCGAGTGTCAGCATGTCGCATGCGTCAAGCTCAGCAGACCACTGCGCATTTCTTAGTTTCTCAAGAACTTCACAAAGAATATCAGTCGCGTAATGAAATGAATCCATCGAGCAATGCAGTGGTTAACAGCTGTGCAGATCGGAAAGAAAATCGGGAAGCCCCCATAGCGTCAAAAAAGCATGACGTTACTTTCTCGACGCCGAGGACACCTTTTGCTTCTTTTGAGTAATTGATGTTTTGGCTTTCGGCACTGATGACTTTCGAAGCTGCTCATAGTCGCATACGACTGAGTACTGTGTTCATTTTCTCGGCTTCTCTGCTGTTTCAAAGTTCAAATTTCCGAAGGGTCTTCGTTACCTGTAAACCAGTGCCCTTCTTACACTCCGTTAACCAGCACACGTAGTTTGTATAAGCGCTTAGGATCCACGCACGTATGATTTGCAAGTCGGTAAATAAACTCGATCGTTCCCTATGCTGAAGCTGTCTAATTCATACTTTCGAGTGCGTGGAACAGAAACCGTCCCGACATCGCTTGGCGCAAGGCAGGAACCAACCCAGGACACAACCGCGCATGCGCGTACTAATAACGGCCCTGTTAATTTTTATGAGTCATAAAATAAAATGATCAGGCTGTGATATTGCGTCCATTAATTTTAAGAATGCCTTTCCCACTAAAGAAAGAAAGTTAAATGCCACATTAGCACTGTCTTTTTAATTCCTTTTCTTATTAATAAATAGTAAATCTTCATAATTCCATATAATTTAATTGATTAAAAAAAACAAGTAAACACTAAAAAAAAAAATCATGGTAAGGACCAGTAAGGGGGTGGCACAGTGGTAGCACTGCTGCCTCACGACAAGAAGTGTGGGGTTCACTTCCCACATGCCCTCTGTGTGCAGCCTGTGTTCTTCTGTATGTGTGGCTTCCCTCCCACAGACCAAAGACATGCAGGTCAGGTGGACTGGTGATGTGTGTGTGTGTCCTGCCTGTGCCAGTTGCTTGCTGGGATAGTGGATGAACCATTAAGGTGTGAACTTTTTTTAGGTTTATGACTAAATCTGGTTCCCCACCTATTTGCCCATACTGGGCCAAAGTTACCCCGATGTGCATTTTCCAATTGGGCCATTGTTGGCTGCCCTTGTAGGGGTCAATATGTTTTTCTGCACTGGACTTACACTGGTCCAGTGTCAGTTTGTTTGCTGGGTATGTAAATTAAATCCATGCTATGGAGTGGTCCTGCTGCTGTTGATATGTTTCTCCCCCATTTGTACAGTACATCATTTAAAACAATTTACATCCTTCTTTACAAGCCAACAGCCCAGCCATCAGTCCATCCATTATCTAAGCCCAATGAATCCAGGTTTAGATCAGGGAGGTGGGGCTGTCCCAACTCAATCGGAGGCAAGGCAGGGACCAGTATTAGATAAGACCCTCTTTCTTAATTTCTCACTCACAAACCCACCCTTTCTGCAGGTCAAGAACCAACAATCAACCAGACCTTTATGTATTTTAGAGGTCAGGGGAAACAAAAAGAAAAGTGAAGCGACCATTCCATACAGACCGTAATCGGTGTGTGCGTTAAATAAAACATCTATCCATGCTCTAACTTCCTCAACCAAGTTCAGGATCTCAGAGAGCTGGCGCCTATAACTATGTGCAAGACAAACCCAGGATGCAGATTCACTAGCTGTGAGGTGGTGATGCTAACCACTGTGGCACCAGCTAAATAAAAACATAAAACATGTAAATGTGCAAAACCCAGGTGAAAGCGTCCCTTTAGTTGAACTCAGCGGAATATAGCTGCCTTTAATGAAAAAGATAAAATTATGTGTGGAGCTCCCTAGCCTGTATAATCTGTCACTGTCAGGTAAAATTAGGTAGACTTCAACATTTGGGATAATAATAATAATAATAATAATAATAATAATAATAATAATAATAATAATAATAATAATAATAATAATGTAGCTCATAGTAGCCCAGAGCCACACTAACCTGTGCGCCACCTTCTGCTGGTCCCTTGAACCCTGATTTCACTTTGATAGACACTCAGCAGCCCTCATTCTTTTTCAGTCCTGACCATTCAATTAATATCTGGAATATAAAATCAACAGAAAATCCAGCTGATTGCTCATTAGTTGTACTGAAACAGTTTGTCCGGCTGGGAACGCTTGAGAGAAAGGTGAACTACAAAAAGCCTTGCTTCACATTAAGGGGAGATCAGCACTGAAGTCACCATAGACTGTCCTGTGGACTGAGAGCTGGTCTTGTGCCATGTCTTTACTTAGTGCTGGCAGGAAATCAGATGTTTCACTGATACCCAAAAAGGCTATGCTTAAGGTTGACTGTAAGTGTCTTCCATTTCTTCTCTTAAAATACAGTACATGTTCTTTGTACCCTTAATAACTCAATAAAGTCAGACATACAGCACAACAATAAAGGAAGCTGTAGTGGGATAAGCATGTTTTGACTGCAGACGAACAGTTTCAGCATCTCCCAAGTTTACAAGTAGATGAAAATCTGTCAATTAAGCTTATAGATAGATAGATAGATAGATAGATAGATAGATAGATAGATAGATAGATAGATAGATAGATAGATAGATAGATAGATAGATAGATAGATAGATAGATAGATAGATAGATAGATAGATAGATAGATAGAACTTTATTTGTCGCATCTCCCAAGTTTACAAGTAGATGAAAATCTGTCAATTAAGCTTATAGATAGATAGATAGATAGATAGATAGATAGATAGATAGATAGATAGATAGATAGATAGATAGATAGATAGATAGATAGATAGATAGATAGATAGATAGATAGATAGATAGAACTGTATTTGTCCCCAGGAGGAAATTTGGCTTTTTACAGAGTCTCTTTAAATAAAGAAATACTTAAATAGATAGATAAATAAATATACTTACACACACTATGGTCTGAATGCACACCCGAATAACTAAAAAGGAAGCTAAATTAAAAATAAAGAAAATTAAACTTCTGACTTGGCAGCCCCAGTCTCAGAGAGGCATTATGCAGACGTACTACTCTTGGTATAAAGGAGCCCCCCATAGTGTTTCCTGACCCACTTTGGCTGAATCATTCATTGGTTGAAAGTCCTCAAAGTTAGAGTTTTAGAGAGATGATGTGCAGCATTGTTCATAATGGCACTCAGTTTTGTTTTAATTCTGTCCTTTGCTACTATCTCTGGGGGTCCTGAGTGCATCCCATAACTGAGCCTCAGAGGTGGCCTAGGGTTGACGAACCCCATGCGGGGCCGGTTACATCAAACGCTGTTACCGGTATGTGTGGACTGTATAAACTTGGTGCGAATTTAATAAAAATAATGTTAACATACACTGGATTTTCTCATTACAGTATTCAGCTAAATTTTTGCAAGATAACATGCGGACTTTATCAAAATATAACAATATAATCTATTCAAAAATTGCACTTCATAATTCATGACAATACCACGACAGGGTGAAATGTGATGCGGTGTCATACGGAAATTAGCAGGGCCTCTTCTAGAAAGGTACCCATTGCAATTATACTCTTGATATGCAGGATGTCATAGTCATAACTCATGTTGATGTCATGTCAGCCGGTTATCATTAGCGATACATGTTTTGTGCATTAATATTCAGAGTATGGAGTGTTTTCAAAGACGTACATGTACGGAATTTGACCTTGAAGAGGGACTTTAGTAGGGTTCCTCTTAGAAACATCTCAAATATATATATATACTGGAGAATATAACTTGACAAATCCGCTTGAATGGGACACGCAGACCTCAAAAGCAGGCCCTCCTTAGACCACTTGGGGTGGTTGCTCCACTTGCCACCCCCAAACGGTGCTCTTGCTCAGCCTGCTCTTTTAATTAGTTTGTTGATTTGGTAGGCCTCTCTTAAAGGGATGCTACCAGCCCAGCAAACCACAGTGTTAACAATTGTACTGACCATCACAGAGTTATTGAGGATGTGAAGGGCATTTCTTCCCACATTAAATGAATGTAGTCTCCTAAGAAAAAGAAGTCTGCTCTGCCCTTTCTTATGTAAGCTCCTCTGTGTTCTGTGACCAATCCAATCTGCCCAACAGATATTCCATTATCCAGGACACAATAGGCCCTTCCACCTGCATATCTCTGAGTTTACCCCTTAACAGTGATGGCTGGATGGTAGTGAAGACACTGGAGAAATCAAAAAACAGAATCCAATTGGCACTGCCAGCTTTGTCCAGGTAAGAATAAGCCTTGTGGAGCAGATTGATAATTGCATCCTTCACTCCAATCTTTGTCCGACAGGCAAACTGCAGTGGGTCCATGTGGTCTACCACAAGAGGACTCATATAGTCCAGGACTAGTCTCTCAAAGGTCTTCATGATGGGAGACGTAAGTGCCACTGGTCTGTAGTCATTAGGTGAAGAGTTGACTGTCTTCTTTTAAACTTATTTGAATACTTGCATACTGAATCAAACAATGTAGCTATTTACAATTGCTGTATATGACACTCAGTTTCAGCTCAAATTAAGCTTGTTAGGATACTTGTGTACGAAACAAACAATGTAGACAGTATAATGTACGAGGTGTGATCAAAAAGTACAGTGAATGTTGATGCAGAGCACCATCCAAGAGCAACGCAAAACAATTCAGTGCTGGTTCTGTCATTTCCATCCTAGAGCCTAGTTTGTGACGAGTTTCAACTTGTGTGATACTGTCAGTCATTTGTGAGCCACTGTTGAGGTCGAGTTTGTTTTTCAAGTTTGCTGTTAATAATGGATATTGAGCAACGCATCAACATGAAATTTTGTTTCAAATTGCAAAAGCTCAGGAAACCCATCAGATCGGTTTATGGTGACACTGCACCGACAATTAAGATTGTTTACAAGTGGTTTGATCGATTTCATAATGGATCTGACTCAGTTGAAGATGAGAAAAGATCAGGATGTCCTTCAACATCAATAACCGAGGAAAATGTTGGAACGGTTTCATTCTTCATCATGACAACGCTCCTTGTCACACATTCCTTCTAGTACGACAATTTCTATCACATACAAATATTACGCTGTGTCCGAGTTCACCTTGTACGCCAGATCTGGCACCATGCGACTTCTGGCTGCTCCCTAAATTGAAAATGACCATGAAAGGCAAACAATTTCAATCCATTGAGGACATCCTGGCACTCTCAAAAGAAAACTTCCAGAACTGCTTCGCAAAGTGGCAGGAGCATTGGGATAAGTGCATTCGAAGTGTAGGAGAACATTTCGAGGGTGACTAGTAGTTGTAAATCTTTTACTGCAATAAACATTTCTTTTTTAAAACATTCACCATATTTTTTGATCACACCTCGTATTTGAGAATCCTCGAAGTATGCTTATTCAATTGAGCTTTGTTGGACATTGTATAATAAATGAACTATACAATTATATATAATACTAGTTGATTACCCAGTGGCTTCACTCACTGAGTGCAAGGGAAAAAAATAAAATTTAGTCTATAAGTTATTAAACAGTAAAACATTAACATTTAAGAAGTAAAGATACATTGAGCACTACTTGAGTGGTTTCGGGTAAACTACATTTTAAAGGCGCTATAACACAACAGGTAAGTAGTACTAACAGCTAAAATGTATTTGAATCATTACTCGGTAGTAGATCCTTTGTGAAAGGCGCTACACGACCGCTGTGGTATAGAAATTACATTTTCTATGTGATCGTCTAAATTTCTGCCTGACAACCTTGCACTACTTGCCTGTGATTTAAGAGAAAAATAATTCTGATAAATGTGGATGCTGCCCATCCATGCTTAACGGGCAGAAGGTCCAAACAATTCCCAAGTCCAACACTTTACATGAAGAGGTCTGTACATCTTCTTAGATGTAAACTCTCCATCTTCTTAAAATAATTGATCACAAAAGCAACCTTGAATGTTGCGGGGTTTTAGTGACGGGAACTCACCTTAAGGGACAGTAAGTAGTCGTGCAGGGCAATTTACAAACAGAGTCCTGCTTTGATAGCGCCGATTACACTCACTTGCAAAGATTTCCACTCTCCCGAGAACTGACGGGGCACTTGAAGTGTCACAAACAGTGCGAGAAGAGAGGACGCTGCCCGAAACTGCGAAGCTCTCGACCCGGCAGAGCAGCCAGACATTCCGCGCCTCCCAGCGTCCACTTTGTTCTCACGACCCCTCGCCGTTGAAGGCGGTCTCGTTCCTCACAAGTACTGCCAACTAAAAAAAAGTTACAATGTGGCAGTTTCCACGATAGTCACGTGGACGAATAAATAAAACTTCTCTGTCAGAACGCGCCTGGCGGCAGACAGCTCAGCGCTGTAGTCCAGAAAGGAGGGCTGGGAGCGGGTGACACGGGCGTACTTCTATGAGATAGATCGGCGTGTTTGTGTTTACTTCTTTTTAATATCAGTAAAATAACTCCCACACAAATAATAACAATTCATAAAGATGATATAAAAATGGCGTCCACAAACGAAGTGATTAGTTCATGTATTATAATATGTTCTATGGTCATATGTAATTTCCATATCGTGTGGTCATACATAATTTCCATTTCAAATGCGAAAAGAATTTTATATATATAGATAATGTATAAGAGACCCAGGTTAATCTTATTTAATGAGACTTCAATTAAGTTCATTCTATTAAGCTTCACTGCGGTAGGCTGGCGCCCTGCCCGGGGTTTGTTTCCTGCCTTGTGCCCTGTGTTGGCTGGGATTGGCTCCAGCAGACCCCCGTGACCCTCTAGTTAGTATATAGTGGGTTGGATAATGGATGGATGGATGGATTAAGCTTCACGCATACTGAATGACAATTCAGTTTTGTGTAGAATATTGTGCATAAGACCCACATTCACCTCCATTCTGGGAGCCTCCTAGGGCTAATATTCCATGTTCTAGTCCAAGGGTCTCAAACTCAGAGAGCCATGGCGGCTGCAGGTTTTTTGTTCTCTCCAGTTTCTTCATTAGTAGCCAATTGCTGTTGTTAATGGGACAGCCAAACCATATCATTAAATAATGTTAATATGCATCATGAATTATTTTCTAATTTTAAAACTGGTTTCAGTGAAACCATGAAATCATTATGCACCCTCCAGGAATGGAGTCTGAGACCCTCAAGCAGCAATTAAAATCTGCAAAGCTGCTGGTTCAAAGTTGCAAAAGGAACAATTTGGAGCAAAGGACATCACAAAGCTCACAAGCTACTGTGGAAATCATCCACCAAAGTGAGAAGTGTGTAATTGTGTAAAGCCTACAGAGGAAGGGTCATGTCTGAAAGAAATTCAACCAGTTTCAGTTTCCCTGCTGATCTGCAGAACAAGCTAAGCTTTACCACCCTGTGAATGAAGTAGTCAGGTACAGCCATGATGAATTATTTCACATTGATGGACTCTCATTGAACGCTAGTGACATGAAAGTGGACAGACACTGGGGAGATTTACTGCTCTGTAAAAATGAACAGCAAAACACTAGAACTCCGACTGGCCACAGGCTGAAAATGCAAAAGGGTTTCAGTGGACACAAAAATTTGTGAGGCAGTTGGAGATAAATGAGGTGCATTGGGAGGCCTCTGGAGGAACTATAACTAATACAAAAGGGCACCATGCTACTAGAATGGCAAACAAGTGAACAGCTACATAATTTGTGCTCTCATGTGGTTGAAAAAATTGGCCAAACATTATTAGGCTCAATTGAAAATGGATGTAGTTTCCTTGAATGAGGAAGTGTACTAAATGAACACTGATGAAGGCCTTCGCAAAAAGTATTGTTAAAATATGTTGATTCATAATGTGACAAGTATGGCTTACTATCAGTAACATGTTAAAAAAATGTGATTCCAGTGTTACACTTGTTGTCATACCTTCAAAATAAAAGTTAAAAAGGAGCTTCAGAAAATTCTGAAACACAAAATTATTATACCTATATTGGAGCTGACATCTTCAGTCATTGCAATACGTTGCAAAAAAGGCACTGAGGCTTAGTAAGAGGGCAATTTAACTATTTTCAGGACTCTCTCGGGTGGTGAGGATGTATAGAGCAGAAGTCCACAGTGAGACTGGAAATATCAGAAAGAAATGGGACAAACACATATAAACGCCATTGTGGAGCAATGAAAGAAAACAGCAGCAGAGGAGATAACTTTCTCTGCTAGTGGCACAAACTCATCCACTTCTTATGCACACGCATTGAAGACCCCAAAGCCCATGAAACTCAAGGCCACAGGCTCAGTGATTCACACAGAAGGCAGTAGACACTGAATGGACTTAAGTGATTTACTCAGCTACACAGCAGTCTCTTTATTATAAAAGACACAGAGGAATCTCAATGCCTAATCTACTAGATCATAAAACGCAAAGGTCTGTGGGTCCAGTCCCTCGCAGCAATGTGATTGGTCCGTTTGGCTTTGGTGATGTGACGAAAGTGGAAGTGTGAGTAAAGGTGTATGAGGCATGATGAGCGAGTCACCTTCAAAGATAACAAGAATACAGTAGACAGGAGATGAGAAAGGTGGCACAAAAATAAAGAGAGAGTCTGAGAAGGTGGCTTTACCTGAAGGCGCTCGACCAGTTAAGAGATGTTCAAACACACATAGGGTAAGAGATAGCAAATATTCTTAATTATTCTGTCACCTGTCTTCAACAGGAACTGTGGCAAGTTCTTAATATTTTGACAGAGTATTGAATTCAGTAGTTTATGGGTTCAGAAGTAACACGTTTGTTATAAAATCATTTAAGGGTGAATTCATTTTCTTTCTTAAATTAATTTGTTTTTAGGCTGTGTGCTCAACCGTTTATAGTACTTATAGAGCTAAAGCCATTTTGTTATAAACGTTCCCACTAAACACTTATTTGTTGTTTTCATGATGGTTTTGCTCAAAGAGAGGAAGATCCAGAACAAAAGATGGCAGATGTAGACAACCTGATGTTGGTTCTAAGACCACCATCAGTAGAGGGTCACTAAGCACTTCCTCCTAGGAAATGGCAATATAGCCAGAAGATCTGGACTGTGTATTACAAAAGAAGACAGCGGCACCAGAGGACATTTAAAGAAGAGGAACAAGAACTAGGACTACGGGGTATGAAATATGATACAAGACAGGAAGAGCCAAATCTTTTTAGTTTAAGTGAATAAGCGTTAAGTGGAAACATGACTGAACTGGAATTAATGTGGTGAATTCTAGTTGATACCTCAGAATAAGTTCTTTAACAAGAGCACAGTGACACCGATCGTAAACTGGCTTTGGGTAACTATTACAGAAATGTTAATAAAGATTTCCTTCACTCAGACAACCACAGACAATAAGTTACCATATAGTGTGGTAGACAGCAAGACTTTGGGGATGTTAAGAACTTGACTGGATTCCATTTTGGAGAAATTTGGTAATTGGAACTGTCATGCATGTGAGCCTGGGGACCATTTTCTGGGCTGTGTAAAGGTAAACAGTTCCACCTCAGGACAAAAGGGGGCACTGATACTAACAATATCTTCTTATTTCCTCGCAGCACCAAAAATGCACTCAATGACACCCAGTCCCACCCACAGCACCCTAAGCCAGTTGTGGAAGGTGACATCTCAGACTGACTTGGTGGTTGAGGCAGACAGAACTCTAACGCATCTTTATTCTTATATACAGCTATCCGAAGCCATATTGTTTTGTTTTATTTTGTTTGTGGTCCAGAACAGCCATGTTTTTTGTTGAAAGGAAAAGGGGTGACCTGATTGGTATCCCAGCCTTTAACTCTCTGTATTCTGGTCTGCTTCCCAGTTTTGGTTTGTCATGGCCTATTCTCATCAAAACTGTTCTTATGTTCACATTTAAAGTGTATGCCAGCTACATGAGGATGTGTTTATTCATAAATATGAGCTGCTGTAAGTTGTAAGTTACTTGGCTTTCATTCAAGTCAGTCATCAGTGATCACAGCTATGGACACGCCATTAGGTTGACTCTCAACTCAAAATGAACTTACCATAACAGCATGGCTGGCCGTCTGTGAAAACAGGCAGTGATATTGGACGGCTGCACGGTGCTTACAGAAGGGAAGAGGAAATGGGTTTAATAACTTGTAGCCACACCTGCTTCTATGTACTGTATATAGTATATGTAACTTGTATGCTTAAATCCTTGTTTTATATGTTTAGTAGTTATACTTGAAATTCCTCATTGAATTAGATAACACCTTTAAGCAGAAAAGACTTCCTCATAGATAATATTTTGAGTAAACACTCAGTCTTCAGTGGGAATTGTTTTCTTTTTTGCTTTTTTATCAAGAAATTTTACTTGAACTTTCGCTTATGTTACAAGACCATGTAACATAACCGTGGCTATGTGTAAAAACTGGGGACGAAAAATAAATGACAAAAATATCTATAGTTTGCTGAGGGATGTACATGATGGAAATGGTGCACATGTGTGCATGCTGAAATGTAGCACAAAAATGAATGTAGCACCACATGTCTGCATCAGCTTTACTATCTATATTCTTTACACAGGCTATAGAATTTGGAGTTTTGGGTGTGTGCGTTCATTACTGCCTATATATTCACTGCATTAATGTAACACATGTTGCACATTGGATTAATTTGCACATTTTGCGTAGCTTTATGATATTCGTTGTTTGGAAATATATACGTAAGATTCAAATTTGTGAAATCTAAAGTGAAATGAGCCATACCAATCTAAAGATAAGAGTCGGAGTGGGTAGATGGAGGCTCACTGTGGCCCTGTAATGTGAAATACACATTGTATTGTTTTTGTATTGCTCGTATTGTATCTATGTGGTGTGTACAATGTGATTGCACTGCGGCCTTGCAGATCTAGAGATTTGGGCTCCACTCCAAGACTATTAACCATCTCACAAGTACTATGGGGGTTCTGGTTTCCCCCCATGTCCCAAGGTCATGCATGCAAAGTTAACTTGAGACTCAGAATTACCCCAGTGTGAATGGCAGTGAGTTGTGTGCACTGCCATGAATGAGCATGCTATTCAGGTTTAGTTCCTACCCTCCCCATAATGCTGTGCAAAAAAAACAAAAAAAAAAAACAGTAGGTTTTAGGTCTACTGTACCATCATAAATGGATGATCCATCTGGACCCGCCACCAATGGAAAGTCACCAATTAGTCTCTTACTGTCACTTCTGAGAAATTCACTCAGGCTGCACTCCTCTAGGATGTGCATTTGTGCTCGGAGTTGCAAAGATTCAGCCATCTCAACTAGTTGAGCTAATGAATAACGTCTTGGGATTCTGACCAAGAGGGCTCTCTCCATTTCAGTCTTGCTACTTCTTCCTAGCACACCTTTGGAGATATGAGATGAAAACTGTGCATACCTTGCAATCTCCACGCAGGAAACAACTGTGTATGGATTTCAAACCCAGTTCACTGGAAGCATGAAGCAGCAGCTCTAACCATTGTGCTCCCTGTCATCTGATTCATGACTTGTCCTCAAACAAAGTATAAATCTCACTTAGGCACTGCCTACAGTGGGGAGGAAAAGTGAACCAGACGTCACAAGTGAATAAAAAAACAAGAACATTAGGATAGGTATAGAATGAGGGGCACATCGTGGAATCAATACAATAGACACCTGGTGGATAAACCCTGTGGGGCCTTCCTGGAGTAAGTTCTCCAATCTGGATAATAATAATAATAATAATAACAATAATAATAATAATATTAATAGTAATAATAATTCATTACATTTATATAGCAAGCTGTTTCTAAACTACAAATCAAGCAGAGGACTTAGTGCTGGCTCTGCTCTGCCATTTATATGCCAGGGGAACTGGCCTGGACTCCTGTAAGGTGTGTAGTGCTTCATGCATTAAGAGTTTTTGGTTAACACAGTAGATAAAAATGCTACAACACCCTCTAGAAGCAGAACTCTCAGTCCAGATATTGGAAATCATCCTGCTACGGCTTTATTGGAATGTGCCATCTGACACACTTAACTCGGGCCAGTTGGCTGTTGGCTCATGTTTCCCTGGCCTAATATGTTCTCTTTGTGAGTCCTTCATTTGTTTGTGCCCAAATACCTACTCTGTGAAAAGGGTGCCCCATAAACACAAAAAAACAAACAGTGTCTCCTGCTACAGTTTTACAATAAGAGGATAGATGGATTCCTGGCTTGCAAGCTTGGGAATGTGACTTCACATTCCATTTACTCATCTTCACTGGAATATATCACTTCTAAAAGAATTTTCCACTTCTGTCATAGATATTCACTGTACTGGAACAACAGGCAGTCAATGGGTGGATTCAGGGCAGCTGTGAAAGTGCAGGAAAAAGTGAGCCTATGGCGCCCTCTGCTGGGTTTAATAAATATTGAATGCATAGAATGGAGTCAAATTTGAAAGTGCAGTTAAGTGAGATAGATCATGAAGAAAACTAGGCATAATCAAAGCATATAGGTGAACCTGTGTAGTTCTCTTTGGAAACTTGGGGAGAGGGCCTTTCATGGCTATTTTGGGTGTAAGATAGAAACCAACCATGCACAAGGTGTCAGTCTAGTGCATGGTACGAGCACAAACACAATCATACCCACTAATAGTGAACCAGTTTGGAGATACCAAGTTACCTAACCTGCATATCTTTGGAGTGTTGGAGGAACACTGGAGTGTCTCAATAAAAGAGGGCACAGATGTATAGAGAACAAGAAAATCCACATGGGTAGGGATTCAGTTTTAAGGAGGGTGAGGTAGCATCACTAGCAAAGTATACATTTATAAGATACAGTATTCTGCAAAAGTCTTAAGCATTTGTGAAAAAGGCTATTAAGTGTAGAAAACAGAAAAAAACATAAATTAAATCAGCATTTGTTGTAACCACCCTTTGACTTTCTCGAAGCTCCATTTGTATGCAGTTTTTGAAGGTGATTGTGAGGTGCCACAGTTTCACTGAAGTCTTTCCCTGTCTTATGTGCTCTACAAGTAATCCCAGACTGACTCACTGTGGGGGGCACACCATCTGGTGCAGGATTCCCCATTCCTCTTTTCAAAAGTTTATTTTTTACGGATTTTTTTGGGGTTATTGTCATGCTTCAGAATGAAGTTCAGACAGACCAGGTGCCTCCCTGGTGGTACTGCGTTATGGATAAGAATCTACCTGTGCATTTCAGCAGTGAGGAGGCCATCAATTCCTAGGAAATCCCCAACTCTGTTTGTGGAAATGAAGCCCCAAACCTGCAGGGCACATCCATCGTGCTTCACTGCTCAATGTAGACAGTCATTCATGTTCTCCATCCCTTCGGCAGACAAACTGTCTTCTATTAGAGCCAAAATGTAACATTTTGATTCATCAGTCTAGAGAACCTTATGTCATTTTTCCACACCCGAGCCCTTGTATTTTTGTGTATAGGTGTGTCTTTCAACTTTATTTCCATCTCAGAGGAAATGGCTTTTTGGCCACAGTTTGTGCATAAAGACCACTTCTAATAAGACTTCTCTGGGATGTGGATGGGTGTACCATGGTCCCAGTTCTCAGATGATACCAGTGCTAAACATCTTTTGATTTTAAAGGGATGTTAGCTTGATGTATTTGTTGTTTGCTGCCAACCACTGTATTTATGGTCCTCAACCTTGCCCGCTTGTAGATGAGTTTGCACAGCACATTGGAAAACACTCATATGCCACGAAATTTTTGCTTGGGATAGACCTTGATGATGCAGGATGACCACGTTGTGTCTTGTCATGAAGCTTATTTTTGCCTTGGTGTACATTTTGAGGGTTTAACTGACACATTTACTGTAGCTTCACCTTTTAAGTATGGTTGACCCTAGACCAGTTTGATCTTCACTACAGATGTTTCTGGCTCATCAACGTCCTGTACACATAATGCCATTGATCATTAGTACCTTGTTGCTTTAATGGCTTAATTAAGCATGATGCTGTATGTCTGTAAATATTTTTTTAACTGGAAGTGCTCTATTACTGTGTTAGTTTCTTTCTTTAAGGACAATCAAGTGTCTTTCTACTTACTAAGTATCTGATTACTTACTTTGTATCTTATCTTATCTTATCTTATCTTATCTTATCTTATCTTATCTTATCTTATCTTATCTTACTGTTTGGAACTCTAAAATATGTTCTTTTTCTATCAACACATTAGCCAAGAAGATAATATTTGTATGAACTATTTAAATAAAGTGTCTTAAGATGTTTGCATACTACTGTATATACAGGACAAGCCTATCAATTTAATAGATAGATAGATAGATAGATAGATAGATAGATAGATAGATAGATAGATAGATAGATAGATAGATAGATAGATAGATAGATAGATAGTCTATAGTATAGACTCTATACACACACCAAACTGACTAAGAAGAAAGAAAAAACACTCCTGACTTGGTCGTCCCAGTCACGGTGAGGCATTATACAGCCTTTTTGCTGTTGGTATAAAGGTAGCGTTTCTTGACACACATCTGCTGTATATTTTTTTGGCTGAACGTCCTCAGTGTTAGTGTGTCAGAGAGAGGATGTGTAGCATTGTTCATAATGGCGCTCAGTTTTGTTTAAATTCTCTCCTTTTATACTAACTCCAGGGACCCAAAGTGTGTCCCATAACTGAGCGTGGCCTTTCAATTAGCTTACTAATTCAGTGGGCCTCTCTTGGTGTGATGTAACCAGCCCAGCACACCACTGTGTAAAAAAATCACACTGGCCATCACAGACTTGTAAGGATATGAAGGATGTCACTACCCACAGACTCCTAAGAAAAAAGATCCTGCTATGCCTTTTCTTATAAATACTGCTCAAAAAAATTAAAGGAACACTCTTTAATCAGAGTATAGCATCAAGTCAGTAAAACATCTGGGCTATTGATCTGGTCAGTTAAATAGCAGAGGGGCTTGTTAATCAGTGTCAACTACTTTGGTGTTAATAAAATTAACAACAGGTGCACTAGAGGGGCAACAATGAGACGACCCCCAAACAGGAATAATATAACAGGTGGAGGCCACTGACATTTTTCCCTCCTCATCTGTTTTTTCACTAGTTTTGCATTTGGCTACGGTTAGTGTCACTACTGGTAACATCAGGAGATACCTGGACCCTACAGAGCTGGGACAGGTAGTCCAACTTCTCCAGGATGGCACATCAATACAGTATGTGCCATTGTCAGATGGTTTGCTGTGTCTCCCAGCACAGTCTCAAAGGCATGGAGGAGATTCCAGGAGACAGGCAGTTACTGTAGGAGAGCTGGACAGGGCCGTAGAATGTCCTTAACCCATCAACAGGACCAGTATCTGCTCCTTTGGGCAATAAGGAACAGGATGAGCACTGCCAGAGCCCTATAAAATGACTTCCAGCAGGCCACTGGTGTGAATGTCTCTAATCAAACAATCAGAAACAGACTTCATGAGGGTGGCCTGAGGGCCCAACATCCTCTAGTGGGCCCTGTGCTCACTGCACAGCACCGTGGAGCTCGATTGGCATTTGCCATTGAATACCAGAATTGGCAGATCCACCATTGGCACTCTATGCTTTTCACAGATGAGAGCAGGTTCACCCTGAGCACATGTGACAGACGTGAAAGGGTCTGGAGAACATTATGCTGCCTGTAACATCGTTCAGCATGACCGGTTTGATGGTGGGTCAGTGATGGTCTGGGGAGGCATATCCATGTAGGGATGCACAGACCTCTACAGGCTAGACAACAGCACCTTGACTGCCATTAGGTATTGGAATGAAATCCTTGGACCCATTGTCAGACCCTATGCTGGTGCAGTGGGTCCTGGGTTCCTCCTGGTGCACGATAATGCCTGGCCTCATGTTGCGAGAGTGTGTAGGCAGTTCCTGGAGGATGAAGGAATTTATACCACTGACTGGCCCCCATGCTCGTCTGACATCAGTCCAATAGAACACCTCTGGGATATTATGTTTCGGTCCATCTGACACCGCCAGGTTGCACCTCAGACTGTCCAGAAGCTCAGTCATCTCCCCCAGGACAATATCCGTCGTCTCATTACAAGCATACCCCCCCTACCCATTCCGATGTTGTCAGGCATGCATACAAGCACGTGGAGGCCATACAAACTACTGAGTACGATTCTGAGTTGCTGCAATGAAATTTTGGCAAAATGAACTAGCCTGCCATATCATTTTTACACTTTGATTTTCGGGGTGTCTTTGAATTCAGCACTCTGTAGGTTGATAGTTTTCATTTCCATCAAATGATGTGGCATCCTTTCATTCCTAACACATTACCCAATCCATAGCAGTATAGATATCCAGCAGGATTTTTTTTCCCATTGAGATCTGATGTGTTTTCAAAGTGTTCCTTTCATTTTTTTGAGCGGTTTAGTTTCTCTGTGTTCTGAGACCAGTCCAGCCTGTCATTAATGAAGACCCCCAAGTACTTGTAGGAGTGGACCACCTGTACATTCTGAATAGTAAGTAGACATAGAGGCTCTTCTGTGCTACGAAAGTCAATAACCAGTTCCTTGATTTTGCTGATGCTTACTTGCAAAAAATTATTTTTGCACCAAGAAAAAATTATTCCACTTCACTCTTCTCCTCTGTCTCATCTCCCTTATTAATACACCCCATAATTGCAGAATTAAGTCCAAATTTCTGCAACTGATATGACCTGCTGTTATATTTGTAGTCTGAGGTGTACAGAATAAAAAGAAAAGGAGACAGGACTATTCCTTGTGATTCTCACATCCATATCAGAAACAATGTCCTAGAGTCTCACAAACTATGGTCAGCCTGACAGATAGTCCATTATCCAGGACACCATGGGCTCATCCACCTACATATCTTTGAGTTTGCCCCTTAACAGAGATGACTGGATGGTACAGAGGGCAGCGAAGAAAAAAAAAACCAGACAAGCCAGGTTTGTCCAGGTGAGAATAAACCTTGTGGAGCAAATAGATAATTCCATCCTCCACTCTAATCTTTATCTAATAGGCAAACTGCAGTGAGTTCATGTGGTCTACCACAAGAGGGCTCATAAATCTATTTAAATAAAATGTATTTAATTTAATTTTATTTTATTTTATTTATTTATAAAGCACTTTAAAAACAACCTCAAGGCTGACCAAAGTGCTGTACAAAGAAAAACAACACATAAACACATAAGAACTGAAGAGATTCTTAATAGAAAGTATAAAAAGTATACAAATAGCCAACATATTATACAGGGTTAAAAGCCAGAGAGTAAAAATGTGTTTTTAAATAGGATTTAAAGGCAGCTAGCGAAGGAGCCTGCCTAACGTGCAACGGCAAATCATTCCAGAGTTTTGGGGTTGCAACTGAAAAAGCTCGATCACCTCAGAGTTTGCATTGTGTCTTGGGAACTCGTGAAAGCATCTGGTCTGCTGACCTGAGAGAGTGAGACGGTACATAAGGGTGCAGCAGTTCCGACAAATAAAGAGGGGCAAACCCATTAAAAAATTTAAAAACAAATACAAGGATCTTAAAATGGATTCGAAAATGAATTGGAAGCCAGTGGAGGGAAGCCAAAATCGGGGTAACATGCTCATGCTTTCTTGTGCCAGTTAAAAATCAAGCAGCAGCATTTTGCACCAGCTGTAGGCGAGCCATGGAGGCCTGGCTAATTCCAAAAAGAAGCGCATTACAGTAATCTAGACGAGATGTTATAAAAGCATGTATCACTGTTTCAAGGTTGGCTTAGACAACACAGACTTGATTTTTGACAGCCGCCTCAACTGGAAAAAGCAAGATTTTACCACTGCATTCACATGGCTATCAAGTTTTAAAGTGGAATCCATTTTTACACCTAAATTTGTGATCATGGATTTCTCAAATTGAGCCACAGTGGAAAGGTCGATGCAGGGGGTCCCACTGGTGCTATTGGGCCTAAATAGAATGACTTCTGTTTTGTTCTCATTAAAATTTAGAAAATTTAATGCCATCCAACTCCTTATGTCAATAAGGCAATCAAGCAGGGGCTGGACAGAACATGAACCTTGGCGCTTCAGAGGGAAATACACCTGACAGTCATCTGCATAAAGATGAAAGGAAATACTGTGTTTCTGAAAAATAGCGCTGAGTGGCAGCAGGTACAAGGAGAACAGAAGAGGTCCCAGGATGGAGCCCTGTGGTACCCCCCAGGGGAGGACAACAGAGGTGGAAGTAAAATCATCAATACTGACACAAAAACTTCTATCTGAAAGATAGGACCTAAACCATTGGAGAGCTAAACCTGTGATACCCACCCACTGCTCCAGCCTAGAGAAGAGGATCTCATGGTCTATCGTGTCAAATACAGCTGTTCAATCCAAAAGCATAAGTAGTACACAGTCACCAGAGTCCACTGTCAAAAGAATATCATTAAAAACCCTTAACAGAGAGGACTCAGTGCTGTGGTGAGTTTGAAACCCAGACTGGAACACTTCCCAAATTGCATGTTCGTCCAGAAAGGACTTCAGTTGGGTATAGATGACTTTTTCCAAGAGTTTGGACAAAAAAGGTAGCTTGGAAATAGGCCTAAAGTTAGACATAACAGAGTGGTCCAGACACGTTTTTTTCAGCAGTGGTTGCACGACAGCATGTTTAAAATTTTTAGGCACCACACTAGAGGTTAAACTACTATTAATAATAGTAAGAATAGAAGGACCCAAGGTAGAAAAGACCTCCTTAAGAAGTCGAGGAGGAACAACATCAAGGGGGGAGCCAGATGGCTTCATACTGAAAACCAGCTGCTTTAAAAACGACAAAATGACAGGCTCAAAGTGGTCAAACACAGCCAAACAGGGTATTAAAATGGATGGATCATGAGAAGGTGGTGAAATGAGGGCCCTAGTGCTTACAACCTTCTTCAAGAAAAAGTAAAGAAATTTATCGCAAGTTTCCCTAGAGGCTTCCAGAAAGACAGGTTCATGAACATTAAGTACAGAACTCAATTTGTTAAAAAGTACATGGGGTTGTGAGAGTTAGACCCAATAACTTCAGAAAAAAATTTTGATCTTGCAGCTTTTAAAACTTTCTGATAACACAACCAACTTTCTCTCAATATTTCAAAAGAAACCTGCAACCTCCGCTCAGCTCTCCTGCACTCCCATCTATATGCACAGGTATTAGCATTTAACCACGGCTCGGAGCAGGGCTTTAGTTTCCTGTTTTTTAATGGAGCCACAAAGTCCAAAGCAGTTTGGCAAGCAGAATTAAATTGAAGTGTTAGCTCCTCAGTATTGGAAGACACCGAGAGCAAAGACACACTCCACACTCCATATTGGAAGACACACTCCATGACGAGCCTCACAAAGGTCTTCATGATGTGAGACGTAAGTGCCACTGGTCTGTAGAATGGGGAAAAATCGCAGAGTCCAGGTGTACAAGGCTGGTAAAAAGTATTCACCCTGTCAGAGGTTTCCTCATTTTGAAACATGTTATACCACCATGACTCACAGTGGATTTAATTTGTGTTTTTTGATACTGATCAACAGATTTAATGTCAAAGTGAAAACAGATCTCTACAGAGTGGTCTAAATTCATTAAAAATAAAAAAAAAGTAATTGATTCTGTAAGTATCCACTCCCATTAATATGACACTCCTACATAATCACTGGTTCAACCAATTAGTTTTAGAAATCACATTATTAGTTCAGTGGAGATCTGCTTTTTGTAGTCAAGGGGTTTCACGTAATTGTAGTATAAAGACAGTTGTTACAGACAGTCTGTCATAACGATTATGGAACTGGACTGTGTGAACAATAGAGACCTTCTTGAACCATCTCTGAACCCAGCATGAATGTCAGGGAGGCCAGAGTATAGCGTGTTTTATTATAAACAAACAACACAGTGGTGGGATTATTGAAACTAAAAATAGAGAGCCTATAAAAATTATTCACCCCTAAGAGGTTTTCTCATTTTGCAACATGCTACACCCCCATGACTCACAGTGGATTTAATTTGTGTTTTTTGACACTGATCAACAGATTTATTGTTAAAGTGAAAATAGATCTCTACAGAGTGGTCTAAATTCATTACAAACATAAAACACAAAACAATCAATTACATAAGTGTTCACCCCTTTTAATATGACATTCCTAAATAATCACTGGTGCAACCAGTTAATTTTAGAAATCATATTATTAGCTCAATGGAGATCTGCTTTTTGTAGTCAAGGGGTTTCAGGTGATTGTAGTATAAATGCACCCGTTTCCTGACAGTCCAACTTGTGGTGCGTCAATATTGTGATTTAACATACACAAATGATGACAAGAAACACTCAAGCAACTCCGTGAAAAGGTAAAGAGATGGAGACAATTAAATATGCACATCACTGAATAACCCTTAGAGTCCTAAATCAGTCATTAAGAAATGGAAAGAGTATGGCACAGGGGTAAATCTACCTATAGTTGGCTGTCCACAAACGGTGATCATGCAAGAAGTAAGAAAGGCCACCAAGAGACATATGAGAACTCTGAAAGAGTTATAAGCTACAGTCTCTAAGACTGGAAAAACCGTGCAGACAAAAACTGTTGCCTGCACGCTTCACCAGTCAGTAATTTTAATGACAGTTTCAAAGAGAAAGTCATTGTTAGGAAAACTCCCATGACATCTGAGGGTTTGCCAGAAGGCACAAGGGGAGACTCTGATATCAGCTGTAAGAAGCTGTATGGTCAGATGAGGCCATATTTGAGCTTTTTGGCCATCAGACTAAACACCATGCTTGGCGTAAGCACTGCTCATTACTAAAAAGACACCATCCCCATTGTGAAGCACGGTGGTGGCAGCCTCTCTGCAGCAGGCACTGGAACAAATGTGGAGGTAAAATGAATGCAGAAAAACACAGGGAAATCCTGGAGGGAAACGTGAAGCAGACTGCAAGAAACCTGCACATTGGGAGATGATTAGTTTTCCAGCAAGAAAATTACTCCAAGCATAAGGCCAAAGGTACAAAGGAATGGCTTACAAACTATAATGTTAATGTTCTGGAGTGGCAGAGTCAGAGTCCAAATCTCTATCCAGTTGTGAATTTGTGCCTGGAATTGAGAAGGGCAGTTTAATCACAATCCCCATGTAGCCTGACAGAGCTGGAGCAGTTAGATAGATAGATAGATAGATAGATAGATAGATAGATAGATAGATAGATAGATAGATAGATAGATAGATAGATAGATAGATAGATAGATAGATAGATAGATAGGAAAGGCACTATATGATAGATAGATAGATAGATAGATAGATAGATAGATAGATAGATAGATAGATAGATAGATAGATAGATAGATAGTAAAGGCACTATATGATAGATAGATAGATAGATAGATAGATAGATAGATAGATAGATAGATAGATAGATAGTAAAGGCACTATATGATAGATAGATAGATAGATAGATAGATAGATAGATAGATAGATAGATAGATAGATAGATAGATAGATAGATAGATAGATAGATAGATAGATAGATAGATAGATAGATAGATAGAAATTTATTTGCCCAGGGAAAATTTTTATAAAAATACATATGGAAGCGAAAGGTCTGTGATACGGTTTGCATATTTGTAGCTAGAGATCCACAAAGGAAGAAAATGACAAACGTATCTTAAAATAGTTTTTTATTCCTAAGCTTTTGACAACCTGCCAAAAGCAATACACAGTATAGCAAGTGAGGGGTGGGGGTGTGGGGGTGTGGGGGAGGACGACATAAGGGGGGTGGATTAATAAGCTGGGCCTCGGAAGGTGTTGCTCATAAAGTGTTTTTATTATTTAGATGATCTTCTTTTTTAAGCCTGCATATACTGGGTTCAAGTCCAAGTGTCAGTTAATGGCATTTTCATTAGAGACCCACGATTCAGCCAGCTCTCTGGCATATATATATATACACACTATGGTCTGAACACACACCAGAACAACTAACTGAGCCTGCCCTTTTAAGTAGCTTGTAGATTCGGGGGCCTCTCTTGAAGTGATGCTACTGGCACAGTACACCACAGCAAAGAACATCGCACTGGCCATCATAGCATTGTAGAAAATGTGAAGGATGTCACTTCCAACATTAAAGAAAAACAGTCTCCTAAGGAAAAAGAGCCTGCTGTGCTCTTTATTATATAGTGCCTCTGTGTTCCAAGACCAGTCCAGACTATCATTGATGTTGACCCTCAAGTTCTCTGCAGGCACGCAGCACCTCAACATCCACTCCTTCAATTTTGACCACTCTTTGTTGCTGTGAAAGTCAATAAGCAGTTTCTTGGTTTTGCTGATATTAAGATGCAGATAATTCTCTTTGCAATAAGAAACAATGTTCTCCATGAGAATCCTATCTTGTGTCTCAGATGGCTGGATGGTATTGAAAACACTGGAGAAATCAAAAATCCGAATCCTCACAGTGCTGCCAGGTTTGTCCAGGTGAGAATAGGCCTTGTGGAGCAGACAGACAATTGCATCCTCCACTCGAATCTTTATCTGATAGGCAAACTGCAGTGGGTCCGGGTGGTCTATGAGAAGAAGACTCATGTAGTTCAGGACGAGCCTCTTAAAGGTCTTCATGATGTGGTTTGTAGTCATAGGTGAAACATTTTTCAAAGAAGAATGGAGAAAACATTGCAGAGTTCAAATGTATAAAAATGGCAGACAAAGACCTGTGCACACAGACTCAAGGCTGTCATGGTTGTTAAAGTTGCATCTACAGATACTGACTTGAAGGGGGATTAAAACTTGTGACTGATTATTGTGTGTTTTACATTTGTAATGTAGCTCACTTTCCAGAGATCTGTTTTCACTTTGATATTAAAGAGTATTTTTCTGTTGATCAATATCACAAAAAATAAACAAAACCCTGCAGTGGTCTGGCGCCCTGCCCGGGGTTTGTTTCCTGCCTTGCGCCCTGTGTTGGCAGGGATTGGCTCCAGCAGTCCCCCGTGACCCTGTAGTTAGGATATAGCGGGTTGGATAATGGATGGATGGATAAACTAAACCCATAGTAATCCAGTTTTGTATAAGAATTTAAAGTGAAAACATACAAGGAGTGAATACTTTTCATAAGCGCTTTAAATGTTATGTTTTAATCAGTCTTTGTAAACTATGATAGTCGCCCTGTTAATTAGGTGAATGGCTGCTCCACTTACTGCCAATAAATGTTACTCCAGTCAGGGTGTTAATGGAGGATGCTCCTCTTCTGTATCCCCCCCCCATTGCCTCCCATTCTAGTCCTGACTTGGCAGCCCGCTAAAAATGTAAACCACATAGCTATGATCCTGAGCGAATGACTTCTACCATCTCTCCATTATAAGAAAGATAGATATAAATGATGTACAAGCATATAGTGCCTTGGTCTGGTGTTCAGCATAGAAAGGCACTATATAAAAACAGACTGACTCCTGGCAGTGAGGAGTTGCTGAGATATGAATGGACTGCTTTGGTTGAAATGTAGCTCAAATGGAGGTCATATGCTCTCTATGACTTCTTGATACTGTAAGGCACAGAAATCTGGAGTTCACATTAAGAGCAGCATTAAAGCAGCCATTCTCCCTTCTGTGACTCCTCTTTACTTATTCTAGTAATTACCCAGATCTGCTTAATCCAGTTTAGGCTGTGGGTGGCTAGAACCTATCCCAGCTTCATCAGACACATGGCAGGGATCAGTCCGCACAGGCCATCAGTCCTTCAGGGGGGCCTTCTCATACACACACCCATATGGGGCCAATTTAAAATGGCAGGTAACACTTTAGTTTAGGTGCTGCAAACACGTATCTATTACTCATATACTTCTATGCAACAAGAGCTTAACAAAGGCTTTGTTTGGTCTTAGTAACATTTACAAAGCATCAGTGAAGGTTACGGCCTTCTTTGGAACAGAAACAGTGCAAGAGGTTCTCCACAGCAGCAGCACTTTCTGGAGCTTTGGGGACAGTGGATACCACAAAGTCGGGAAGCACAGGCCTTAATCATTGATTCCATTCGGTACCACAGCCTTTCCTGTGTGTAGCTTCCTAAATTGTCTCGTTACTTGATCTTACGTTATGGATAACACATACTGATGGTCAGAGCTGGACTCATTAATGGCCATTGCAGTTGAAGATGTGGTGATGGTGTGGGGAAACTGGTCAGTGGAAGAAGGTGGCAGTGGGATGGTGTTGGGAGCTAATGAAGAAGGCTACAGTAAATAGGAATTATGGGTAAATGTTTAAAGCTAATAATTATACTTCAATTTCATTGAATTCTTGTAAATATAGGAAGCTTGTCCATTTATTTCAGTGACCTAAATGAAAATGATATGTTTATGGAGCTGTCTTGGTAAGATTATAACTGTATTGTCACCATCATCATAAGCAACCTGTTAGGCTGGCAGTTTAAATAGCGACTATATAATTATTCTGTAGTTGTAATGGTATTTTGATTATGTGATACAAATATGTTTTTTTTCTTTAGGGAAACGTTAAATGCAAATAAATAAATAAACAAACAAACCCTTCTAATACAGAAGAATTCTTATATGTAAACAGATGCTGCGATAAGAAAGCTAACATACTGTACATTCTCATATAGCAAATTCATTGTTTTGCTTCTAACAACCGCCATATTATGCTCTCCCATGTCCTGGCTTCTATTTCATGTCTTCAGGTTTCCCTGTACAGGTCTGGCAGTGAGGATTCTACTAAAAGCAAAGGGGTTGGCAGGGTGCTATTTACAGCTTCGCCTAGAGCAGCAAAAATGCTAAAGCCAGCCCTGATGGCAACAGACATTGTAGGTTGAAGATATCCTTGGGCTTTCTACCAGTATAAACCAATTCAGATATAGAAATCGGGGTAAAAGTCGAATCATCAGACCATATTACTTTTTTCCATCGCTCGGTCCACGTTGTGTGCTCTTTATACCAGGCTGCGTGTCTTTGTGTATTGGCTTTTAGAGTATTGATGTTTTCTAAACTCCAGCCCTGTCATAAACTCTAGCTTTGTGAATCTCACAATGTACCGTCTACCAGCTTTTGTTGACAATGGGTCACAGAGGCACTGACTGAATTTTCTGGTAATTTCTGACGCTGTGCTTTTGCGGCTTTTACCAACTATCCTGTGAAGTGTCTGTCTGTCCCTGTCTGTGCTTTGACTTGTGACTGGTTTCTCTTTAACAATGTAGTTTTTTCCATGTTTGGCATACACTGTCATTATTTTAAGACTGATTCCCTTTACATATTAAATAATTTTGCAGCTTTTGTTACATACACCTGCAAACAGGTTGGTGCAACCATTAAGGCGAATTAGGCATTCATATATGGTGGTGATAATAAGTGGGGGGGAAACCTAACAGCATGGCTTAGCTACCGAACAGTTGGTTGGCACACTAATAAGCTTGGCCTAAGGCACAAAATAACCTAGCAGCAGCACTGCCAACTGTGCACCTACTATTTGGCCTTTTGAAACTCAGTTAGTTGGCTTTGAAACTCACATACGTATAAATAGTGCTAATTGGGAAACGTTTGTAGCTTACACATCCAGTACTGTTATTTGTCAATTAACCTTATGACACACCAAAGTCAAACTCCTTTCTCGGGGGTGTTTCCGTTATTTTGTCCACCACCCTATCTACACGACAACTTCGGGAAAGACTTATTTTGAAAAGTTTGACTGCAATTCGAAATAGAAGAACTTAATGCTGCAGAAGAGTCCGCTTCAGCCCATGTATATGTTTATTAACATACGTCTGTCTCCTCAGCACTGTAGCAAATCTAATCTTGAACCACAGAATTTTGGGAATATCAGATGCACCAATCTGAGCAGCGAAGTGGTCTTTTACATGGTTAAATGACGGCAGGGCTCTTTCTATTCACGTGATTTCTACAAGTAAGCACCGAAATGTTAAAATAAAAGGTGAGCTCGAGTCAGTGCACAGAAGACGAATTAACAGCGAATACGTGCAGCACAGTTGGGAGGACGAACCTTGGGACGTCTGAGCTCGGGGTTTCAGCACGGATTGTGTGATCTCAATTTACAGCAGGCGAGTTTGTCAAACACAGCCGACGTACAGCCGCTCCTGAGACTCGGGCGCGAAACATGTGACGTCACTGAGCAAAAAAAAAAAAAAAAAAACAACACAGCATTTCCCGTAAATCGCCAAGCGACGGAGAAAGAAAGACTGGCAGCAGAGGGCATGGGCGATCTGTTGTACTGTTTTCGCAGTTCGTCAAGAAGGGCGAACAATCTTTCTGAGGACAAAGAATGCTACGTTGGCTTCATGTAGGCGCAACAGGACAGTCGGGGTAAGTTCAACCTGTCCGAACCCTGCGGAGCTCCTCAAGGGGATTTCCACTCACGCAAGTAAACGTGCGATCAGTAAGTGCAATCGCTTTCTAACTTTCTGCATCTTTCACTAAATACAAAATAAACGTTTCTTTTTTTTTTAATGCTGGGACCACCTCGGTGTGTTTCTCATTACCAAGGTGAATACAAATCAAGATAACGACTGTGACATGCTTTCGCATCTTGACATATCGAGTGCACAGCCACAAAGAAGAAGCGAGCAAACTTCTGAAAAGAAAAATAAAGTTGAATCCGTCGACCCCGCGGACGACTGCACCTCTAGAAGCCCGGCAGAATTTGGGAAGCTGGCGTTTGTTTCTCCATACGCATGCACATATAACTTCACGCTTTATTATAACATACTGCTACAGTTTTATTGTTAGACTTCATTATAATGCAAATGAAGAATTGACAGGGGAACAATCTAAAGTATAGGAAGATAATTCCACCGACTGAGGTCACAGCGATTGCAGCTATTTCTTAAAATCAAGAATCGTATCTGGGGTTACTTTTTACCTGCGAAATTATCATCAAATACACACAACCTCCAGTCCATCCGTTTTATGAACCCATCGTTTCAAGTTTAGGATTGCAGGGAAGTCATCCTTGTATCGGAAAAGTGTATGCCAGCCTTGCGTGGGACACCAGACTCACTATGGAAGCAGAAGCCGTTTCAACAGGAGTGTTTATTCAATGACTCCATTAGGAGAAAAGAAAAGAAAAAACCTTAAAGGTGTCATGGCAGTGCAGCTGGTATCAAAGTTGCCTCACAGCACTGTGGTTTCCAGTCCAGTAAGTACATGTTTATGTTTGTATTTCCTGCTCATTTCTGTTTATGTTTTCTTGGACAATATGATAGTATTTAGTCCAACATTTACAATAGATAGTAGTTTGGAAATAAAATCACACCAGTCCTACAATTACAATTTATAGTTCCTATTGTATTCTGACACTTGTTTACTTTTAAGGTGTTTTTTTTCACTCTACTCCACTACTAAAAGTTAGTATCCAAGGTTATTGTCCAGTATGGAAATTATTGTAAAGTGAATGATGATCTTGCACTGAGGGGGCAAGTTGCTGCCTTATGGGTTGTGAGTCCCCTGTTCCTGCTTGTGTAGAGTTTGCATATTCTTTCCAAGGATGTGTGGGTTTTTGCCCCGCAATGATATGAGGGTTAGAATGATTGGTGATTGCAAATTAGTGTGGGAGATGTGTGTGTGAGGAGGCCGTATGATGGGTTGATTTCTGCCATGCACCTGGAGTTATCAGGCACACCTCCACCCAACTCAAAATTTGTTTAAGGCATTTTGAGAATCTAATATGTAAAGCTGAATATGTGTTTAGTGTGTGTGTGTGTATGCCTGACTAATATACAAATCCACACTGTTGCACGGAATTCCCATTTGTACAGGGGAAGACCATAGTTAACAATTTCGTTCCAAAATGTAGTTGTTGTCCCCACCCCAGGTAATGCTGGGTACACCTCCTTATGTTTGTCTGGTGTGCAAATCCACTTCTCTTATCCTATCTCCTCCACATTCTGCACAAATCCCCCTGTGTACAATGGTACACCATAGGCTTAATGTCTTTCCAAAATTTGATATGCCTGCTAGTTTCTATACTGTATATGCCAGGTATTTTACCTGTGGGGTAGTACACCTTTCAGATTATAGTGTTAATAAAACATTTAGAAGAGTTACTAACACATGTCTTATACTATCTTGTGCATACAATGCTTTCAGTGTACTGTATATTCTGTATATGCCCTGAGGTCCACAATTTTCCTCGGATAACAACACATATGACAGCATGGCTGAATTAATTGACATTTACCACCTAATCACCCATTTTCTGTTTTGATATACGGTATATACAAGTAAACACCCATTCATTGTAAATAGTGTTGTTTTTTGTTGTATGAGAATGGTCTAGAATGACTAAGGAGTGTAAAAGTCTTACTTTTTAAAATGACATTAAGAACTGTCCATTTTTATGCAAATGTATATAATAAATCAGATTGTGGTTACACAATGTGAAACTGCTGTTTTTATTTAATTTCTTGTCATTTTCTAAAGCATGTTTATCAAAAAATGGCTTATAGTTTGGTAGATATATGGCTTTTCCTGTTATCTAATATTGGACATTTTCAATAATTATATTTTGAACAATTGCTTCTTATTCTTAAAACAGAGATTTTGTTTTCCTTTCTTTGTTATACAGTAGTATTCTCTTGTCTTTAAACAATTTTTCACTTAGACAGACCGTGTTGTAAGGTGGCAATGTTAAGCGCTACAGCACTGTGAAACTGAGCATATTGCATTCTTTACAAATACTGTATATCCATCCATTTTCCAACCCGCTGAATCCGAACACAGGGTCACGGGGGTCTGCTGGAGCCAATCCCAGCCAACACAGGGCACAAGGCAGGAACCAATCCTGGGCAGGGTGCCAACCCACCGCAGGACACACACAAACACACCCACACACCAAGCACACACTAGGGCCAATTTAGAATCGCCAATCCACCTAACCTGTATGACTTTGGACAGCACCAAACAAATGTAGCACCAAAATAAAAATTTGGTATGGAATGGTGCATACAGTACTTCCATGTAAACTTTGCTTTAACGATACCACAGGAAATGAGTCAAGGCAAGATATTACAGTACAATTCAACCAATTGTACCAATCATCTGATCAGCATAGGGAGGAAGAGTGAAAGGTATTAGGACAGACACAGCGCCGGCCCCTGGAGCGGCGGTAGAATTACAGTCACTAGAGCCCTTCAGCTGTGCACTATGCATATGAGCATGACAATAGTGAAGATAGAATTATACATTGTAAACTATTGTAGATAAAAGAGTAAAAAAGTAAAGAATAGCAGAGGAAGCATGCACTGGCCATTACCTACTGATGCAAGAAAAAAACTGACCTAGCCACACTTACCATGAACTCTTTACCTAAATTGCACTTCTACTCACTGGACAGGTGCAAAGGTTCAAACTGTGGAAAGAACAAACAAATAAATAAATAAAGAGGACACTACAACCAAATGATAATTTCCAAAGATTCCTTTTTCAGGATACAGTATATGCACATTACGGAAACGTACTTCAGTAGGCAAAACTACTAAATATAGTCCAATAAGAAGCTGTAATTATTAAACTGCAATTATATGTGGCAAATGAAGCCATATAATAATAAAAAAGCAGCCATCCAATCCATATGAAAAAACTAAGTTCAAAGTGAATATTTATTTACCTCAGCATCTTGTATATTCAAGACTCACTGCCAAAGCCCAGAAGTGAAAGGCTAAAAATGTGTTTTTAACATTTACAGCACTTTATTTCTACCCTAACACATAATTCAAATGAGTGTTTTCTGTAGATTGTTTCTTACGATAATATCAATTGTTGGTGACATGTACTTTTCAGTAAAGTTCCCTCTGGAGTCCCAAACACAGGCTGCTGGGGACATTGACCAACAGTGACTTAGTGAGAGTATGGATCTGTCTAGTGATCAGTTGGCATCCTGTCACCTCCAGCCAGCTGGTACCATAATGGGCTCTGGCTATGTTTAACCTGACGGGGGAAAGTTGGTTTAGAGTTTAGGTGTATATATATATATATATATATATATATATATATATATATATATATATATATATATATATATATACCCTAAGTTCTTGTCAATAAGCCGCGGCTTATCTAAGGAAAAAAGTTGTGAAAATGAAAAAATAGAATATCGGCTTATACATAAGTCCGGCTTATACATCCATCGCGGGGGTTGCGTTCCAGAGCCACCCGTGAAATAAGAATATCCGCGAAGTAGAAACCATATGTTTATATGGTTATTTTTATATTGTCATGCTTGGGTCACAGATTTGCGCAGAAACACAGGAGGTTGTAGAGAGACAGGAACGTTATTCAAACACTGCAAACAAACATTTGTCTCTTTTTCAAAAGTTTAAACTGTGCTCCATGACAAGACAGAGATGACAGTTCCGTCTCACGATTAAAAGAATGCAAACATATCTTCCTCTTCAAAGGAGTGAAGCAAACAAATCAATATGTCTGTTTGGCTTTTAAGTATGCGAAGCACCGCGGCACAAAGCTGTTGAAGGCGGCAGCTCACACCCCCTCCGTCAGGAGCAGACAAAGAGAGAGAGAGGGAGAGTTTGTTTTTCAGTCAAAAATCAATACGTGCCCTTCGAGCTTTTAAGTATGCGAAGCACTGTGCAGCATGTCTTTTCAGGAATCAGCTTTACAAAAGATAGCAATGTGAAGATAATCTTTCAGCATTTTTAGACGAGCGTCCGTATCGTCTAGGTGTGCAAACAGCCCCCCTGCTCAATCCCCATACGTCAGGATCACAGATAGTCAGCGCAAGAGAGAGAGAACAGTAAGCCGGGTAGCTTCTCAGCCATCTTCCAATAGCGTCCCTTGTATGAAATCAACTGGGCAAACCAACTGAGGAAGCATGTACCAGAAATTAAAAGACCCATTGTCCGCAGAAATCCGCGATATATATTTAAATATGCTTACATATAAAATCACAATTTAAATGACCGCTGCGCGCTCGTGTTGACTCGGCGACGCCCAGAGCAGAAAGAACGCGCTCCGGCCGCTCCAACCGCGCCATGCGGGGAGTGAGAGAGACGCCAATATCTCACACTCTCTCCCCCCTTAAAGAAATTAAATGGGCGCGAGTGAGACCACTGACCTCCCTCCCTTCTATTAGTTATAGGTTATAGTACGTTCGGCTTATCCATGAGTCCGGCTTATCTATGATACGATTTTATTTTAAAAATTCGTATGATTTTTGGTCTCCGGCTAATACATGAGTCCGGCTTATAGACAAGAACTTAGGGTATATATATATATATATATATATATATATATATAAATATTACTGTTAATGATATGATCTTGATGTTCTGTTAATATGCCTTTATTGTATGTTAGTTTTGATTTTATGTATAAGTTGTCTGTCTTTTGATAATGAAAGAATATTGTTTTATACAATGTATTTTGTGTACCATATGGAGGCCATAAAACTCATGTTGCTGTGTGCCTTTTCAAATAAAATGAGCTTTATGGCCTCCAACATGCTCTTTATTATTTCTTTCTCTCTCTCTCTCTCTCTCTCTCTCTCTCTCTCTCTCTCTCTCTCTCTCTGTCTGTCTTTCTCCCACTGTCATTTGAGGGTAAGGTACCCTTAGCATGCCCTATGGGTGTATTTCATACCTTTTCCCACAGTGCTACAACCTCTCCAGTTCTCAAGTGTTTATTCAGAGTTCTTTAGGGAACATCCTATAATGAAATGAACTGAACTTATGTTTCTTGGTGGGCCTTATCTTTAAACATTGGGGCACAGAGTAAATCTCTGTCTGCTAGCGTGAGTTTCTTTCTTTTCTCTGTGACTATCCTATGTTCTATGCTATCTTCTTGATATCTTTGTAACTGGTAATATTTTGCCAGCTGGACCTTTTAGACACTTCTCACTATGTGAAATGTGTTTCCATTAGTAAAATTTGGTCACCAAACTTAAATCTTGTTAATTTTTTTCAATTGCAGTACATAGTCATCTAAGAAGCAAGAACATGGAAGACTCCAAAAGTGATTTTAGTTGCCACTCCTCAAAGACCATCCCAGCTGAGGATAAAGACCCACCAGGTGGGTGCAGAAGAGTTGTACAGTAGAAAATGGTGGGAGATTTAGAAGATTTTAAAAGAAATCACCACAATAGTTGAGGATGTTTTTGGTGGTAGGGCACCCATAATTATTGCTTGACAAGTTATTTTACTGTAGCATGCTCACCTTCATGTTTATTAGCATGTGTATACACAGTAGTACAAAGTGTATGTAGTAAAATTAAATTCTTACTTAAATATTTTCTTAAAACATTGGCAGTTATACTGTCAATGACAACATACGTCACACGCACACACAAAAAGCTTACATGGAGTGAAAAATATGCTCTCTGAGCAGATTACTAGGAACACTAAAATGGCCTCAGTTTTTTCGTGGTGTGGATTCCACAAGATGTTGGCAACATTCCTTTGTGATTCTGGTTCATGGTCACATGATTGCATCACATAATTTCAGCAGACTTTTGTCAGCTGCACCTTCTTGTTGCAAATCTTCACATCCCAAAGGTGTCTTACTGAATTTAGATCCAGTTATTGGGAAGGCCACTAAAGAACACTAAACTCATTGGCATGTTCATGAAACCAGTTTGAGATGATTTTTGCTTTGTGACATCGTGCTTTATCATGCTAGAAATAGGTATTACAAGATGGGAAAATTGTGGCCATGAAAAGATGCACATGGTCAGTAACAGTACTCAATTAGTTTGTGACTTTCAAGCAATGATTGTTTGTAATAAAGGGCCCAAATGTGCCAAGAAAACATTCCCCACACCATTACACCACCACCTCCAGCCTGTATGTATATACAGTACAGTATATATTGTGACGGGTGGCCGGGTCCCATGCCCGGCCGGGACGCCCCTTCAACACTGAATCCGGGGGAGCAGCCATGGGATGCACTCTACGTCCCCCGGAATGCTTGGTGGCAGCCCTCCTGGGTTACATCGGGGCAACAGAGGTGAGACTTCAGGACTCAGACCTCTTGCACCCCGTGGCCACCATCCAGAGGAGCTGCATGGCTTAACAAGCCTCTGTGGGCTGGAAGGCAGTCACACCCGGAAGTACAGGCCAATTAGCACCTGGAGCACTTCCGGGAGGGCTACAAAAAGAGCCTGAAGCCACTACTCAGGGCCAGAATCGGGAGGAAGAGGACGAGGTTGCCTGAGAGGAGTGGTGGTGCCAGAAGGGCATATTTGTGGGGATTGGTTGTGCTTTATTTGACGTGCTTTGGGACTGTGTATTGCCTGTGGGGTTCACGGAGAAAACGTGCCCCACAGGTGAAGAAAAATAAAAAGTCTTTGTGCTTTTACACGTGCTTCAGTGTGACTCTGTACCGGGTCAGGCACCTATATAGCTCCTTATTTCACAATATTTTAAAGAATTTGTATCTCTGAATCTACTGATGCAATAATATCACCTTTAATAAAAATAATAGTGCATTTCTAAGGCAATATGTGTTGTGCTGGGAGCTGATAATATTCTGTTTCACTTTCAACACCCTAGGAGGTGCTGGGTACTAGGGGTAATGCAGCCAGTAAAATTGGATACCACTGTGCACTTGTAAAAAGCAAGTAAGAACAAACACTGAAATCTGAACTTTCTTCAGATATCTGAGGAAGGAGAGCCACTAGTGAGCCTTCTTGACGATACCCAAAATGTGTTGTGCCCACTTAAGTTAATTTGAGTAAATCTGCTTACCCTATCAACACCCTTATGTCTGATGTAGATGGTAATATAGACTTCTTTCCTCTTCCTGACATGAAGGGTGAGATTGTTGCCCTGGCATTACTTTGTCAGTCGGTAGACCCTTTCTAAGTAAGCTTTCTCATCATGGTTGGTGATTTGGCCAGACAGTCATAGGGGAACAAAGGGAGCTCAGCTCACTAACCTGTGGAGTGTCTGTGCTGAGTGCCAGTGTAGAGGACCTGATGCAGCCTATCCACACATGCTGAGGTCTGTTGGCTGTCTAGTCCCAAATCCAGTTACAGAGTGTGGCACAGAGTTCCTAGGTTAGGAGTTTGGTGATCAGCCTTGATGGTAAAACAGTTTAAATACTGGTCAATGTTAAATTCTCAATAGTGGTATATGGTTGTAATGACATATTAATACATGGGTACAACCTAAGGTTAACTTCGATGTTCTGTTAATAGGTTATTAACTTTGATTTATATGAACTGTATAGTTACACATTCCAACTGTTACATACAACTTGACCTAGAAACATTTGATAAACATATTTAGTGAAACTAAGCACATTAAAGTGTTACAAATTCAATGAGCTTAACGTAAATATTGTAAGAATCAGATTTGTTGTATTTAAATACAAATTAAATCATATTGTTACATTAAAAAATAACAAGTAATCTTTTTTTTATATTAATTTTAAGATTCAACACACTTTCAATGTATCCAGAATGAAGAAGCCAAAGATGATCATATTGGGTAAGTATTGATGCCCTGAATAACTGAGTGAAATGTAAATCTTAATGACGATTTTGATGTAAAATACATATTCTGGAAAATGTAATCACTAGACACTTCCAAACTCAGCTGCAAACTGAAAATAACTCCTTCCAAAAATATTCAAATCACACAGAACAAAATCAGAATCCAGGATTTGTATTCAGTAAAATTAGGGAATTGGTCAGTGGTCCAGATATGTTTGCAAGGTATTGTAGATATACAGTGCTCATAAAAAGTGTTCATAATAAAATGTAAAAATGTCAAAGGGGTGAATACCTTTTATAGGCACTATGCATGGCAGATGAGGCACTATACACGAACAACAGATAGTACTCTATTGTTCCTTGAAAGGAAATTCACTTGTTCTAGCACCAGCATAGAACATAAAATCCAAATACTGTACCCATAGTGCTTAACAAAGTACAAATAAAACATGGGTTAAACACCCAGAACTACCGGTATATATACAAAGTATCCAGGTTACATTCATGTATACTGTCCCTATGCCAATGTGCCTGTTATAAGTGGAGGCTGAGATGAAAGGAGGAGACATTATTCAAAGAGATGGGTGTGGGCAAAAGAGAGCCCTGGCTGCACCCCGGCATACATAGGTGGGCTAAGTCAATGGATAAAGATGCTCTAGAAATACAGTATTGTCCAGCTGATAACCAGTGGCATTTGTGTTTTTCAGTTTTGAAGATGTTATAAGGAAAGATGGCAAAATTCCACTTGCTGCTGGAGAACAAATTCATCACATCCAAGATGGTCTCAAATGCCCAATAATGATGGAGAGTGACAGAGACAGTACAGCTGCTCTCTTACCATCTGGTTGCTCTCAAAGTCACCCTTATGCTAGTAGAGTCTCCATCAAAGAAAGCAAGCATTTTGAAGAGCAGGATCTTCACATGGAGCATGGATCACTTGACTCTTTGACTTTGAAACCTACTCAAAAAATCTCTGGTGATAAGTGTTCTACTTCTCTTGAGATTCTTAAGTCAAGTATAGTTGTAGACAGTGCCACCACTAAAATTTGGCATCTGGGTAATGGAGCTAGACAGTGTCTTCTAAAAGAAGGGCAACAAGCACAATTTAATTTATTGCCTGCAGTTAATATAGTCAAGAACATTGAGGAGAAAAAGGAAGACTGTCACCAGCCTCATGAATCAGTCTTAGACATTTTGGCTTGTGAATTGCCAGTTGAAAATCTAAGAAATCAGTACACATCAAGGCAGGAAGGAGAAGGTCATGCCAATGAATGTGGCATCGTATCAAGTTCTGATCTTATGGAACACAAGCACCGAAATCCTTTCAAGTCAATAATGTATGTTGAAGCAGAGAAAGAAGTTCAGTCAGATAACTGTTTTAATGTTCATTGTATCTGTGATCCACCTACTGAAGGTGGGGATTTTTCAGGCCACCATGTTTATACCTCACAGTCGGAGACCAGAGGCCAAGGAAAATGTAACACCTCATTTGAATTATGGCAAAAGAGTGATGAAAAATCTGTATCTCAGCATCTGAATGATGGAGCTCAAGAAGAAGAGCTTTCTAAGATGAAGTCCATGGATGCTCAGTGTCTTAGTCTGGTTGTCGAAACTGGAGGTGCTTGTTCATATGTTGAACTTAAAAAAGTAATCATGGGACAGCCAGCAGAAGAGTCTATAGGAGTGATCCTGAAGGGAACAAAAGAATTAGCCATAGAGGAGTATGAAATGACAACCGTGGAGGTGTCAAAACAGATGACTTTGGAGAAGACAAAATGGCTGACTGCGGAGGAATTGAAAGAAACAGTGTTAGAGGAGTCCAAAGACACAACTGTGAAAGGGTCAAAAGAAGAGACTATAGAGGAATCAAAAGAAACAGCCGTCGTAGCTTGTGAAGAGACAACCGTGGAGGTGTCAAAAGAGGTGACTTTGGACTGGTCAGAAGAGCCAAATGTAGAGAAATCAAAAGAAACGGCCTTTGTGGGTATTACAGAGACAACCGTGGAGGTGTCAAAAGAGGTGACATTGGTCTGGTCAAAAGAGGCAACTGCAGGGGAATCAAAAGAAACAGCCTTTATGGGTTCCGAAGAGACAACCGTGGAGGTGTCAAAAGAGGTGACTTTGGAATGGTCAAAACAGGCAACTGCAAAGGAAGCAAATGAAACAGTCTTTGATGGTTCAGAAGAGACAACCGTGGAGGTGTCAAAGGAAGTGACCATGGAGGGTGAGGAAGAGGCAGTAGCTTCAGAGTCAGTGAACCAGAATGCCGAACCATTTTCATTTTCATATAGCTATCTTGAGAAAGCAGATTGGCCTACCAAACGTGGAGTTTGGGGAACCCGAAGTGTCTGCACAGAGTCTTTTATCAAACATTCAGTGGAAGAAGAATATGGGCGGCTTACTAGAGAACAAGGGCATCATTTCCTGGATCAGCTAAGAAAAATATACCTACGAAATTCATCCAGTTTCTACCTGCTTGATTCTGGACTTCTTGTTTCTCAGGCTGAGATGGAAAATTTCAATGACAAAGTCCTTGTAAAGATGGTGAGTTTCATATTTTTTCACAAAAAAAAAAAAACAGGAAAACAAACTTAACTCTCATATATACCTAATATCAGAATAATTAGAAGAAATACTTAATTAAAAATATTCATTAGGGTACATTTAAAAAGTTGAAGTTTTGGACACAAGAAAGCCACACAGAGAACTGTCCTTATTATGAGTTGAATTGCTCCCGTAAGAATTTACTCCTATCAACATGTACAGTATTTATAGTGCCTTCCTCCTTATCTTTTTTATTTTTGTTTCAGCAAGATGATGTGAAATTGGTGCTTACTCCAACTTTGTGTGGGGACTATCGATATCAACTCTACATTGTCAAACACCTCTATGACAGCTGGTACAGAGGCATTGATAAGGTGACAAAGGAGACCATTTTAATGAAGAGAGTAAGTCACAAATTCCCTGTATGCTCTTGTAAAATGCAATTTTAGCTGCTGCATATTTTCCTTTTGCAGCCCTATTAGAATTATCACTTCTACTCTGTTGTGCAGTTATCAGTAACGAAAGGCCAGATTTGTGCCTTTTTAACGTGGTATAGGGGAGTGCTTTTTCTTCCACCTGGTTGACTTTTCCTTGATTTTCTGTCAATAATGTTTCTTCCGGTTCTGCAAGCTCCATGTTTGGTAAAGTTTCACGCCTACATTTTTAACAGAGATCTCATACTGTAGTGATGTACCATTGGTAATGGTCACTATTTGTCAGAAAACATGTTGTACACAGGTGTCACTAGTGAGGAATTGTCTAGCATTATGCTCCCACTCTCTCTCAAGCTCTGCCTCCTATGGTGGCAGTGGGGGGAGCACTCAGTCTGTAAAATATACCTGGGTAAAATCGGTTAATTCTCTACTACAATGCAGGCTACCTACCTCTTCGACAAGAACATCAACCTGAAGCATCCAGTGTTGGATTATGTGTCATCTTACCAATATTCTGGCATCCTACAAGCAGAGCAAAATTTTCTGGTTATAATCTAATAGATATTTCCAAGAACCTCTTGAGAACTGGTAGCAATGTATTTCTTGTATCTGCTATGTGCTTTTTCTAATATTTTTTTCTAACATTGTACTGTTTAATTACTTTTTAAATTGATATTATATTGTTACCTTGCTACCCCTGTAAAATTCCTTGTAATGGTGACACTCTTTTAAAAGATGTCTTATGTAACAAGACCATAACAACACTTCTTTGAGTCTTCATAACACAAATCATCAGTTAATTGTTCTTTCATCTCTACAATGTAACCTACTAACAAAACGACACTTTGGAGTTGTCTCAGGGGCTTAACTAAGATAACTTATTTAGTATAAGAACTATTAACAAATCATTTTACCATCATGTCCAGATGCTACACTGCACAGAGATGAATAACCTATCTACTGATATTTAATAAGTGCTGTGAATATGAAGAAGAGCCTTTGTTACATAAGATTAAATGAGTAAGAGATGCATTTTCGCAGTACCTAAACTAAGGTTTTTACCAATAATGCATTAGCTGAGCAGGTTCAACACAAACTTAAAAATAAGAAGATTCTGACCTGCAACAAGTTTTCTTTTGCCACGTTGAACCTCTCAACTTTTCCTTCCTCCAGGAACCCATTTTCAGTTGAGCTTAGCATCACGACTGTGGACTACTGTTAGGAGCGGTATTTAGAGGGATACTTGCTATTTAGAGAACACAGCCGAGCATTATTGGTGTATAAGGTTATTATTGTCACATGTAAGGGGCCTACTGAAATTTGTACTTGCACTCAATTTGTGACACATCACCACTCTCTGCATTATTTGCTATTCTTTAAACTGATAACAACAGCAAATAGAATGATGGTTTTAACTGAGTCTGTACTTAGACTGAGCTTTTAATGTGGCACCATTCTAATTTTATTTCATATGTAATGAAAATTAATCATACTGAGAAATCAAATTGGGATCAGATGTCGTGTCTGCGTGGGTTTCCTCCGGGTACGCCGATTTCCTCCCACAGTCCAAAGACATGCAGGTTAGGTGGATTGGCGATTCTAAATTGGCCCTAGTGTGTGCTTGGTGTGTGGGTGTGTTTGTGTGTGTCCTGCGGTGGGTTGGCACCCTGCCCAGGATTGGTTCCTGCCTTCCGCCCTGTGTTGGCTGGTATTGGCTCCAGCAGACCCCCGTGACCCTGTGTTCGGATTCAGCGGGTTGGAAAATGGATGGATGGATGTTTCCCAAAATTTACATGATTGACGTAAGGTCCTGATTTTGTCACATCCCTACATAGATCTGAAACATTTTATTCGATTTTATCCAACTCCCATTACGTATCTTTGTGGATATGCCATATAATGTTCATGTATGATACATGCTGTTATAAATCATTCACTCATTTGTACATTCTTAAATTTCTGCCTCTTTGAATAACAGGGTCTTGTACAGTCAAAGCATAACTTGGCACAAGGCAAAGGCCATCCTGAATTGAATGCCAGTTGATCATAGGATACAGTACCTAGATGGCTACACTTACACAATCACCCACCCAGGGCCAATTTACTGTCATCACTTTACTTAGCACAAACATTTTTGGGGATATGGGAAGAAACCAAAGTTCACAGTGAAAACCCAGGTGGGCACAATAAGAACGTGCAAAGTTCACACAAATAGTACCTGGACAAAGTTTTAAATTGGAACAGACTTTAATGAGGAACTGTGTGAAATAGGGGTCAGCTATTTGGACATGTGCCCCCTTATAAATCATCATGACAAAAATAACAGACCCAACAAGGATACATAATGTCTTTCATGCTCTGCTGAAAGTTTAAGGAGCATAGCACACTACTTATGTGTAAATGCATAGTACTGCTTTCCTCATTCCCAATAAAGCCAGTTGCTGGCCACTATAGAACTAAGTGTTGTGCCTATTTATATCTTTCTATTTTAAATTATTTTCTTCATAAAGTACATTGCAAGGTGCAAGGAGAACAGCAAAAGAAGTGAGCACTGTTTGTTACATTTTAGAATCAAAGACAAGTATCACAACTAAAAGGGAAAACCAAACTGAAAGTCACAAGGTGTGCAAATGGTCAAAACCTGTAATTGTCATAAATAAATTTGCTCAAGAAGTAGTCTTCCCCTTATTTTTAAACAAAGATCAAATGATTTAACATGTGTCTTGTGCTTAAAATAACATGGCTACCATGCCCGCACATTCCATAGTGAGCAAGGTTCATGAATAGAAACAGTACAGTACAATAGAGCAATACCACAGAATGAAGAAGACGGTGCCATCATTGACAAGCAACACTCGAACAGAAAATATAAACTTAGCAATGAAACATATTAATACCAATGTAACAAATGAATAGAAAAAGACAACAAAACAACACTAACTGAACTCAGATCCTGACACCACTTCTGACATTTCTGAGCTGGAATATCCTTATGGTGTATTCTTGGTTACAAATAGTCATTATTGAATTTACAATTTTCTACACTTTATGGAACATGTAAGAGCAATATGTCGTAGCTACTGACTCAAGTACAAAGGCTGCTGAAAGATTTGATCCTAAACCTGAAAGAGATATTCTATTGAGAAGGTTTTGTAAGAAGCCTAAGATTATTTTTTGTCTACTAAAATATATGAATTAAAGTTTCCAGCATTTATTGTTCATAGTGTATGTTTCATATTTCAGAATCATGTCAACATGAATTCCAAGAATATAACCTCAATTATTAGGTGCTAATTGAATTTCTAACATTAGAGAACATAATGCCTTCAGAGATTCATTCCTTCCTAGTTAAGTGATACCAGGCCCAGTCCACATCATCTGCAACATGTAAGAGATTGGCTACCAAATTCCTTTGATGTAGGATGTCTCTTGAAGATGGCCTAAGGTCTGGCCAGACCTGTACTTTGACGACAAAATACAAAAACCATGAAGAAGAGTCAAAGAGTATGTTAGGTAGCAGACTGTAACATAATTTGGTAATTCTTCTTTTTCTTTCGGTTGCTCCCGTTAGGGGTTGCCACAGCGGGTCATCTTCTTCCATATCTTCCTGTCCTTTGCATCTTGCTCTGTTACACCCATCACCTGCATGTCCTCTCTCACCACATACATAAACCTTCTCTTAGGCCTTCCTCTTTTTCTCTTGCCTGGCAGCTCTATCCTTAGCATCCTTCTCCTAGTATACCCAGCATCTCTCCTCTGTACATGTCCAAACCAACGCAATCTCGCCTCTCTGACTTTGTCTCCCAACTGTCCAACTTGAGCTGATCCTCTAATGTACTCATTTCTAATCCTATCCATCCTCGTCACCCCCAATGCAAATCTTAGCATCTTTAACTCTGCCACCTCCAGCTCTGCCTACCTGCTTTCTGGTCAGTGCCACTGTCTCCAACCCATATAACATAGCTGGTCTCACTACCGTCCTGTAGACTTCCCTTTCACACTTGCTGATACCCGTCTGTCACAAATCACTCCTGACACTCTTCTCCACCCATTCCACCCTGCCTGCACTCGCTTTTTCACCTCTCTTCCACAATCCCCATTACTCTGTACTGTTGATCCCAAGTATTTAAGCTCATCCACCTTCGCCAACTCTACTCCGTGCATCCTCACCATTCCACTGACCTCCCTCTCATTTACATGCATGTGTTCTGTCTTGTTCCTACTGACCTTCATTCCTCTCCTCTCTAGAGTGTATCTCCACCTCTCCAGGGTCTCCTCAACCTGCTCCCTACTATCGCTACAGATCACAATGTCATCAGCAAACATCATAGTCCATGGGGACTCCTGTCTAATCTCATTGGTCAACCTGTCCATCATCATTGCAAATAAGAAAGGGCTCAGAGCCGATCCCTGATGTAATCCCACCTCCAACTTGAATGCATCCGTCACTCCTACTGCAGACCTCACCACGGACACACTTCCCTCGTACATATCCTGTACAACTCTTACGTACTCCTCTGCCATTCCCGACTTCCTCATACAATACCACAGCTCCTTTCGAGGCACCCTGCCATATGCTTTCTCCAGGTCCACAAAGACGCAATGCAACTCCATCTGGCCTTCTCTAAACTTCTCCATCAACATTAGAAATGTCTGTGCATGATGGGTGTCCTGAATTTTAACTGCATAAAGGAACCACCACTCCTTCCATTGATCCAAGTAGGTTCTTGAGCTCATGAATTTCAACTAGGACAAGTTTAAATAATGTTATGTAACTGAAGTGGAAAATTTGAAACATCATCATATGCCAGAGCCCAAACAACAATCAAAACAATGGATTCGATTTTTCAGTGCTACAGAAATTCAAGGTTCAAGCCACTGTTAGGAAGATCATGAACACATTTTTATGATACTGAGAGTATAGTCCATATTGATTACATGTCCTAAAAGGCCTATACAGTATAAGAGTCAATGTTATTTTGTTTTGCTTTGACGTTTGCGATAGTCAATAAGGGAAGAGTGTCAAGGAAAACTGCCAACCACCTGCTCCCATTGCCTAGATTACAAAGGTTGGTTTGCAAAACACAATTCAAAGAGATGCCCCATAGTGAAGGGTAAATGGGATGGAAAGTGCCAACGATCAAGACGTCAAGTCAGCTGCAGAAAAGTGAATGCACGAGAAAGAGATCATTCTTGGGTCATATAAAGGACTGCTAAACATTACAATAAGTTTTAGTATTTCCGTTAAACTCCAAACTTTATGGCCACACCTCATGCAGCATGCTGTCAATTTTTCACACTTTACTGTCCACTGTGAACGTGTTTGCCAGCGCTATTACTGCCACGTGCAATTGATGCTGAATATATTTGGTTTTGTAGCCAAAACAACCTTGTACACTACTCTTCATACATCTCCTAAAGAAAACAGGCACCCTGTATTTAGACAACATAGTGATTATGTTAGGCCAGAAAAGGCTACCCTAGTGGAAACAAAACATGAGGTCACGTCCAGAGTTATTAAGAAATGGGAAAAAAAAGCTAAATGTTAATTGTACATTCTTAACACTTAGTAATATTTAAATATGTGTATAACCTGCTGAGTATTATATGTGATTTGGACACTTTACTGTTATGTGGTATCACAGCCTATTTCTTACAAACCAGACACATTTATTGAAAGCAAGTGGCAAGTCACAACTGAGTAGTAAAATTGTGTTATTTCTACAGCTGCAAACCGGCCTGTTAAATAATTTGTTCAGGGTCACACAGTGAGTCGGTAGTAACGTATTGGAATGGCAACCTCACATTTCATAGTCTAATAACTAGGCCATGTTAAGTAAACCAGAAGGTTTCACCAGACTTTTACATAAATAAACAACAGAAGGCAAAAGTGTTTTGCGAGTTGTAGTTCCAGCTTTTATCAGATTAATACTTTTTATCATACCGTACTACAGAATTAAGGTACATTCACTCTTAAAACAGCCAAGCTATAAAACTAATGGCTTGCATGAATTTAAAAGTAATTGTACCAAAGTCCAAATGCCAAGTCTTTTAGTTCCTTATTTAACTTTATTGGTAATATTCATCTTTTTCCTGCCCGTTGGTGCCAAGAGCCCCTCCCCATTATAATTTCATAACTGTGATAAATTAATATTCTTGCCAATTCCCTTCATGAACACTTGAATTTTTTTTTTAGTTACACATTTCTGTATTGGCCAAGTTATTACTATAATTACTCCTGTAAAATATTTACTCATGAATATAAAGGACAGTCATTACCATGCTACCGTGCTGTCATGCGGATTTTATTTGCTTCATTATTTTCTCTATTCACTGGAGTCCTATTCTGGCTTTGGATTTGCAAAAACAACCTGATGATTTGCATCTCATGTGCTGGTGGAGCTTGGGTGTTGAGATCTGCTTAGATTCAAAAAATGTCAAGTAGGCTATTGCTCAGATCAAAGATCTAAGCCTCCTTTGCATGCAGGGAGCTTAGGAGGTCCTGCACTACCCAGCTTAGCTATGCCAATATAGTACCCAGTGATTCAAGGCATGTGGGAGGAATAAGTGCAGATATACCATCAGAACTTCACATTGTTAGAAGACCAAACTATTAAACTTTATGTGACTGAAGTCTCTTTTATCATTCTGTATATATGATTTTTATTTAAATCATGTGACAGAAAATAAGTTCATTTTTCCATTCACTGTGAAAAAAGGTTAGCTTAACAAAACAATTAACTTAATTGTGCATACTGTCTCAGTTGAACATAATTCCAAAGTAATTATAAATATTATCATCATTTCCATGTTTATAGAGAATCCCTTTGGGTAAGCGGCAAGTTTTCAGACTTGTATTTTATAGTTCAACGCGTACTCCCCTAGAGATCACATACATGCAAGTTGGTGGTTCATTACCCTGAGTTTCAAATCCCACCATTGTCTATGCACATTTCCTATTTGGTAACACTTTAGTTTAACTAATGCAAAAATGCACTGATTACTCATGTACTCTTGTAACAAGACCTTAACAAAGGCTTCTTTTGCTTTTAACTACACATACAAAGCATAACTTTACTTTGGAAAGGTCACAGATGGCTGAAGTGAGACACATTTCTCTTCAAATTGTATACTTCATCATGTGAATCATTCATATTCAGACATAATTTTACCAGCATATCAAAGGCTTTTAGTAGGCCACACTGCATAAAGAAGAATACCCACTTCACTGATGCTTTGTAAGTGTTACTAAGACCAAAAGAAGCCTTTGTTAAGCTCTTGTTGCACAGAAGTATTATTAGTAATAGATACGTGTTTGCAGCACCTAAACTAAAGTGTTACCTGCCATTTTAAATCGGCCCCATGTGGGTGTGCGCATGAAAAGGCCCTCCCTGAAGGACTGATGGCCTGTGCGGACTGGTCCCTGCCATGTGTCTGATGAAGCTGGGATAGGTTCTAGCCACCCACAACCTAAACTGGATTAAGCAGATCTGGGTAATCAATAGAATAAGTAAAGAGGAGTCACAGAAGGGAGAATGGCGGCTTTAATACTGCTGTTAATGTGAGACCCCGATTTCTGTGCCTTACAGTATCAAGAAGGCACAGAGAGCATATGACCGCCATTTGAGCTACATTTCAGCCAAAGCAGTCCATTCATATCTCAGCAACTCCTCACTGCCTGGAGTTTATACTTGTACATCATTTATATCAATCTTTCTTATAATGAAAATATGTCAGGAAAAGAAATTTGCTCATGGTCACAGCTATGTGATTTTCATTTGTAGTGGGCTGCCAAGTCAGGATTAGAATGGCAGGCAAGGGGGGAGTTTCAGAGGTGGAGCATCCTCCATCAAGACCCTGACAATAAAGGGATGTGTGACTGGAACATCATTTTATTGGTGGAACGTGGAGCAGCCATTCACCTAATAAACAGGGCGACTATTGTAGTTTAGAAAGACTGATAAAAACATAGGAATTACAGCGCTTATATAACGTATTCACTTCTTGGATGTTTTCACATTAAATTGTTATACAAAATTGGACCACTTTGGGTTTAGCTTGTTTGTTGATCAACAGAAAAACACTATTTAATGTAAAAATAAAAACAGATCTTTGCAAAGTGAGCTAAATTACAAATATAAAACATACAATAACCAATCGCTAGTTTTCACCTGCTGGCGCCCTGCCCGGGGTTTGTTTCCTGCCTTGCGTCCTGTGTTGGCTGGGATTGGCTCCAGCAGACCCCTGTGATCCTGTAGTTAGAATATAGCAGGTTGGATAATGGATGGATGGATAGTTTTCACTTTCTTCAAGTCAGTATCTGTAGATGCAACTTTAACAGCCATGACAGCCTTGAGTCTGTGTGCACAGGTCTTTGTCTACCATTTTTATATATTTGAACTCTGCAATTTCTTTCCCCATTCTTCTTTGAAAAACTCTTCACCTAATGACTGCAGACCAGTGGCACTTACATCTCACATCACAAAGATCTTTTAGAGGCTCATCCTGGACTATAGAAGTCATCTTGTGGTAGATTCACTGGGACCACTGAAGTTTGCCTATCTGATAAAGACTGGAGTAGAGGATGCAATTGTCTGTCTGTCTGTGTGACGATGCAGGTCCGCTACCATGTTCCCAACGCCTTCCGGGAGCTCTGAACCCCTCACCGTCAGTAATGTTACCAAGATGAGTGGACATATGAGGACAATTCTCAAATGAAGCCAGGGGATATTTCCCAAAAAGTGCATAAGTGCTTTTATTAAAACCAACAAAACAGTGTCCAAACAAAAAGTGCAGTGCATCAGTTTCAATAAATAAATCCGTAAAAACAAGTGTCCAATGGGGATAAAAAAGCATCAATAAATAAATCCATTAAAAAGTGAGGTTAAAATGGAGTCTCTCTCATCCTGATCTCGGCACACATCCTTATCTTTCTCCTCGACTCACCCATAACTTGCGTAGCCGGCAGAGACCCAACAGCCAGGAGCTCCTTCAGCCAACCTCCGTCTTGGCCTCCTTACGGACGTCACTGCCAGACCGTCCGAGATCAGCTCTACTCCCTTCATCCTTTGTGCTCCTGCAGTCGCTCCTCAGATCCCTCAGGAGGACACCTGCCTTGCTCACCCCACTCGCTCGAACATTCAGTGGGGCAAACTAGACCCTAGAGCGCCACAACCAAACGCTCCTTCGTGGGTCCCCAGCTCGTTCTGTCTCCTCTTTCTCCTGCTTAGACTGCCTTTCCCGTCCTTTAACCTCCATTATCTTCCACTTTTCCTTGATCGATCTATCCATTTGTCCCTCTATCCCCCCTTTTCCTGGTATCGACCCGTATATATAGCCCCATCTCCCCGCGCCTCCATGGCTGCAGCGCCTTAATCACACCGCAGGAAGCCAATGAAGCAATTGAGAACGAACGAACGCACCCACGCATGCTCCAACTACCTGATTAACTCCCCGCGGTTGTGCAATCACGCCCACGGAGAACGACACCTGGCCCTTTTTTTTTTTGAAGCCGCGGACTCGCTATACCACAGTCCGCACCAGGCTTATTCTCACCTTGACAAACCTGGCAGCACTATGAGGATTCTGTTTTTTTTTTTAGTCCTTCGCTGCCTTCAATACCATGCAGTCATCCCTGTTAAGGGGTAAACTCAGATATGCAGGTGGATGAGCCTATGGTGTCCTGGAAAGGTGCTATATAAATAAAATGTATTATTATTGTCATGGATAATGGACTATCTGTCAGGCAGTTTGTGAGGCTCAATGACTGTGATTCTGATACGGATGTGAGCAACACTGGAGCAGCACAAGGAACAGTCCTGTCTCCTTCACTCTGTACCTCTCAGACTACAACTATAACATCCGGTCATGTCATCTGCAGAAATTCTAAGATGACTCTGCACTTATGGGGTGTATTGATAAAGGGGATGAGACAGAGTGTAGAAGTCTGATGGAGAACGTTGTTTTTTGGTGCCAAGAGAATTATCTGCAACTTAACATGAGCAAAACCAAGAAACTGGTTATTGACTTTCACAGCAGCAAAGAGTGGTCACTATTGAGGGAGCGGATGTTGAGGTGCTGCACGCCTGCAGAGTACTTGAGGGTCAACATCAATGACAGTTTGGACTGGTCTTGGAAAACAGAGGAATTATATAAGCAAAGGCAGATCAGGATCTTTTTCTTAGGAGACTACTTTCCTTTAATGTGGACATCCTTCACATTTTCTATAACACTGTGATGGCCAGTGCGGTTTTCTTTGCTGTGGTGTGCTGGGCAGATAGCATCAGTTTAAGAGAGGCCCACCGAATCTACAAGCTAATTAAAAGGGCAGGTTCAGTTATGGGGTGCACTCTGGCCCCCCTGGATGCATTAGCAAAGGAGAGAAAACAAAACTTTGTGCCATTATAAACAAAGTGACACACTGACATTGAGGACTTTCAGCCAGCGAATTATTCAGTACGTCAAGAAAGTACTGGGACTCCTTTATACCAACAGCAATACGCCTGCATATTGCCTCACTGTTTCAAGTTAAAAATGTCTTCCTTTTTAGTTGTTCTGGTGTGTGTTCAAACCATGGCTTGTGTTATTTATTTATTGAAAGAGTTTCTGTAAAAATCAAATTTTCCCTGGGGACAAATAAAGTTCTATCTATCTGTAGTGACTCTACTCTGTTGGGCCCCTGAGCAAGGCCTTTAACCTGCAATTGCTCAGTCCTGTGTATGACGTTAATCTGCATCCATCCCTGCAAGTAAATCCTCCAACTTGCAGGGAAAACTTGGGTTTTGGTGGCAGGAATGGCACTCCAGCCATGGTAAAAAAAAAAACTCACACTGTACAGTGTGGTGCTGGGGTGTCAACTGTCACACAACTGCACTCGGATCTCAATCTGGGTGGTTCTCCATGTGCTGGGTGTGGCAACGCGCTGTAATCAGCGCATGCTGCCAACCTCTCCTCTATCTATCCATCTAACTGCTCCAGCTCTGTCAGGCTACATGGGGATTGTGATTAAACTGCCCTTCTCAATTCCAGGCATAAATTCACAACTGGATTGAGATTTGGACTCTGACTCTGCCACTCCAGAACATTAACATTATAGTTTGTAAGCCATTCCTTTGTAGCTTTGGCCTTATGCTTGGAGTGATTGTCTGTCTGGAAAACTAATCATCTCCCAATGTGCAGGTTTCTTGCAGTCTGCTTCTGGTTTTCCTCCAGGATTTCCCTGTGTTTTTCTGCATTCATTTTAACCCCACAAATGTTCCAGTGCCGGCTGAAGAGAGACTGCCACCACCGCGTGGTGTCAATGGGGATGGTGTCTTTTTAGTAATGAGCAGTGCTTACGCCAAACATGGTGTTTAGTCTGATGGCCAAAAAACTCCAATTTGGTCTCATCTGACCATACAGCTTCTTACAGCTGATATCAAAGTCTCCCCTTGTGCCTTCTGGCAAACCCTCAGATGTCATGGGAGTTTTTTTAAACAATGACTTTCTCTTCTTTAGTGACTGGTGAAGCGTCCAGACAACAGTTTTTCCAGTCTTAGAGACTGTAGCTTATAACTTTTTCAGAGTTCTCCTACATCTGTTGGTGGCCTTGCATGATCACTGTTTGTGGACAGCCAACTATAGGCAGATTTACACCTATGCCATACTCTTTCCATTTCTTAATGACTGATTTAGGACTCTAAGGGTTATTCAGGGATTGTGGATATTTACTTGTCTCCATCTCTTTACCTGTGCTTTTCAATCGTCTTTTCACAGAGTTGCATGTGTGTTTCTTGTCATCATTGTGTATGTTAAATCACAATATTAACTCACCACAAGTTGGACTGTCAGGAAACGGCTGCATTTATACTGCAATCACCTGAAACCCCTTGACTACAAAAAGTATATCTCCATTGAGCTAATAATGTTAATTCTAAAACTAATTTTTTGCACCAGTCATTATTTAGGCATGTCATATTAACAGGGTGGGCGGCACGGTGGCGCAGTGGGTAGCGCTGCTGCCTCGCAGTTGGGAGACCTGGAGACCTGGGTTCGCTTCCCCAGTCCTCCCTGCGTGGAGTTTGCATGTTCTCCCCGTGTCTGTGTGGGTTTCCTCCGGGCGCTCCGGTTTCCTCCCACAGTCCAAAGACATGCTGGTTAGGTGGATTGGTGATTCTAAATTGTCCCTAGTGTGTGCTTGGTGTGTGGGTGTGTTTGTGTGTGTCCTGCGGTGGGTTGGCACCCTGCCCAGGATTGGTTCCTGCCTTGTGCCCTGTGTTGGCTGGGATTGGCTCCAGCAGACCCCTGTGACCCTGTGTTCGGATTCAGCGGGTTGGAAAATGGATGGATGGATGGATATTAAAAGGGGTGAATACTTACATAATTGATTATTTTGTGTTTTATATTGGTAATTAATTTAGACCATTCTGTAGAGATCTGTTTTGACTTTAACAGTGTGGAGATTTCGGACCTTGACACAGACAGGCAGACACAGAATGTCCCAAAACACACACGTTTATTCCCTGCTCTTCTGCACAACACAAACCCAGTGCATCAATCACCAATAACACAGTCCTTTAGACTTCATTCTTCTCTCTGCCGCCTCCAAATCCTCACTCGCAAGCTCCGTCCTCTTCCACCCGACTCCGGCTCCCAAATGGAGTGAGGCGGCCTCTTTTATACGTCACTCGGATGTGCTCCAGCTGCTTCCTGATCTTCTTCCAGTAGCACTTCCTGGTGTGAAGTGCTACCTTCCAGGGCTCCATAATTGTCCAGGCGCCCCCTTGGTGGTGACCACGGGCCCCAACAGTGATGGGCTTCCAAGTTCTGCTCTAGTGGTCCCCACACAGAACAGGGTAGCTGCCCTCTTGTGGCCTGGGAAAGGTATTGCTCCTCTCCAGGTCCCTCCAGGCATCCCGGCTAGGAAGGACCCCCAGCCGTCCACTACAACATTAAATCTGTTGATCAGTGTCAAAAAACACAAATTAAATCCACTATGAGTCATGGGGGTGTAACATGTTGCAAAATGAGAAAACCTCTTAGGGGGTGAATAATTTTTATAGGCTCTCTATTTCTAGTTTTGATAATCCCACCACTGTGTTGTTAGTTTATAATAAAACACGCTATACTCTGGCCTCCCTGACATTCATGCTGGGTTCAGAGATGGTTCAAAAAGGTCTCTATTGTTCACACAGCCCAGTTCCATAATCGTTATGACAGACTGTCTGTAACAACCTATTTATATACTGTCTTATGAAAGAAAACTCTCTCCCACATTTACAGAGTAGTTGTGTCTGTATTTCCTGGCATTTTAAATGATGGTCAGTGGCACACAGCACGTTTTTGTCTAGAACTGACATTGCATTCATATGATATGTTCATGTGGTAGTGGAGTTTTTAGACATACATTTAGATGGGACACTTTCCAAAATCTTTTTGTTTATGTGTGTTACTGGTTAAAGATGCATGACAGGCAACAACAAGCTATTTGTTGCTTTGTTCATCTTTAAAAAAAGCAACAAAAGGTTTGTTATAAATTTGTGTGTGAAAATGAAAAGAAGGGAAACGTACTGGCTGAGTATTGCATTGATCTCAATAAAATATGATGTCAATATGGATTTTATAGCTTAGGTTATTATTTATTTGAATGAATTAATTAGTGTTTTTGAGTTGTGGGTAGTGACCAAAACAACAAGATCATAAGTACTAGTGGCCAAAATCCATCATCCAACCCAATCCTAACTACAGGGTCACAGGGGTGTGCTGGAGCCAATCCCAGCCAACACAGGCAGGAAGGCAGGAAACAAACCCCAGGCAGGGCGCGAGCCCACCGCAGGGTGCACACACACACACCGACATGCACTTAACCTGCATGTTTTTGGACTGTGGGAGGAAACCATGAGTACCACACCAACACGGGAAGAACATGCAAACTCCACGCAGGGAGGACCTGGGAAGCGAACCCTTGGGGGGGGGGGGTTTGGGGGTTGGGGGGGTCTCCTAACTGCGAGGCAGCAGCACTACCCACTGCGCCACCGTGCCACCCAGTGGCCAAAATGATGTTCCTAAAGAATGATGGTGCCTTAGTTAATAGTACAGTACATTTATGTGAACTTTAAGATTATTTAAATGGAAAAAAATCAAATGTTTTTAAGACCAATCGACTAGTGTAAATCTGGTTTGAGGTATTAACATAGGACCTGGTAAGTGTTATACAATCCCCATATATCAGAAAGGGGGAAGTTTAATCCAAAGTAAGGACTACGAGTGCAGTAGAGCCTGTAGCCACTGAGTGGCAGCACTGCACCATGAGTCAAGGAAGCTCAATTTGCTTGGGTCTTCTCTCCAGAACGTGTAACACTTTACTCTGGAACAGCTGTTATTAAAACACAGACTTTAAAATAACAGCTCATTTATTTGGGTCTTCTTTTCTGGTTGTTTAATACTTTACTCTGGAACAAATTTAATCAAAGCACAGACTTTGAAATAACAATGAGTTTGGATAAGAGTTCTTTCACTTGATCTCCTTCTAGGTGTCAGTGATATCTGAATGGAGGAAGCCCTTGAAGAACTTTCTCTTTCTACAACGTAATCCCATGACCCTGCTGCCATATGGAGTTTTATATGACAGAAGTGGATTTATTTACTACCAGATGCAGGATCAGGAGATTAGAGGTATCAAGACTTGCTTTTGGAATGTTTGTATGAAGCAAGATTGCATCTTAATATTTAAATCGAATTTGTGATTGCAGCAACTTGATGAAAACGTCATGACCAGACCAGAGAGTGATGTGTCCTTCAAATGGGAGCCATAGGTTGTGCAAGTTTTGTCAAACTGGCATTTGTAACTTATTCTGGTGTGAGTGCTTGTTCATGAGTACACGGGTACATGTTGCTGTGGATTGGTATGCTCTTCATTGTTGGTTCCTGCTTTGCCCCTGATGCTGTTAAGAAAGAATAGGCTTATATCTCCTGCAGCCCATAACTGGTACATTTATATGCCATATATAAATATGTTGTGTTCATTGTATGTATAGAAAGGAAGGAGTATCACACTAATGTGTGTTCCATCAGAAAACACCTAAAAAGTATGGTTGTAGGTGGAAAAAAGCTTTTGATTATGTGGTTTGGCCAGAAGTAACCCCACAAGGTGTTTTGTAGCCACATCATGGCCAGAGGCAAATGAAGTCTGGAATTAGGAGAAAAGTTTGTAACAAAGGCCCAGCTCTAAGATAAAGAGAGGCAACAGCTGAGAGAATAATAAAGACAGGAAGACAACCTGAGAGAGGATCTGAGAAATAAAGTAACTTTTGTGCAAGACCAGTGACCAAGTTGATGAGCTCCACCACAGCATATGCAGGGTGCAACAGCTATTTAGGAAGGCCCAGAGAGGCCTTCAGGTTGTTATTTTGTTCCTTATTTCTAATATGTGTCATTTTATGTTACGCTCTGTGAAATATTTATGTACAGTATATGTATGTACATACATAAAGTCCCTTGAAAAAATATTTGCCCCCTTCTTGATAGCCTCTATTAGTTTTCACATGGCACCAGTTGGTGTTGGGTAACTTTTACTTTAAACCGATTAAATAAGGTAAAAATAGTATTGTTCACAAAGGTGCTCTTTATTTAATATTAGATTTTTTTGAAGACATGAACACATTCAGTGTTAAAAATTTGCAATAATGGAGGAAATCATGAAGGGGGCAAATACTGTACTTTCTTTACAATGACGTATATACTCTATGTACGATGTACTATATTATATGATATAAGTACATACATCTACATGCACACATGTATGTATATATCTACTATATAATAAAACACTAAGATCTGAGGTTATTTCCTTTTCCTTGGAACAATATGATGGGTCAAAAGATGAAGTGTGAGTTCTAGACACATAAGGAGGAGAAACAGCATAGCAGCATTGAAGGTATGATGAGAGAGTCAGCTGCAAAGACGGGATTTCTAAAAGCGGACAGGAAGTGAGAAAAGTGCCTCGAAAATAATGACAGAGACTGAGAAATGGGCTTTACAAGAACGCACTCGAGAGAGGTTCAGACACATGCAGATACAGAGGAAAGGCGGTGAAGTTACACGTAGGGCAAGAGATAGCAAATATGTTTTAATTATTCCGTTACCTGCTTTGATAGGTAGAGTGGCTAGTATGTGTGTATACAAATATACAGTATATATATTCATAGGACTGAATCGCAGTCTATTTATTTTAATGGTTATCTACCAGATAACACATGGAAGCAAAGGTGCATACACCTGATGAGCCCCAATTAAGGTGAGGTATATTGTGAGAACTGGTCTGAACACCATCAGACAGACACCAGTATAAGTATAAAACACACACATTTATTCACCAAAAGTCCCAGCACAGTCCCGTACAGCACACAGTGCTCCCGCACCAAACACCCCCAAACACGGGCCTTTCTTCCTCCTGTCGCTAGAGCTTCATCCACCTGCAGCTCCCGACTCTCGCTCCTCGACTGTAGGAAGGTGGCCCCGTTTATAATCACCCAGACATGCTCCAGGTGCTTGCTGACATTCTTCCGGCGGCACTTCCTGGTGTGGCAGAAGTGCCGCATGAGCACCCGGAACCACTCCGGGTGTTGCTGGAAGGTCCTTCCTCCACCTTCCCAGGTGTGGCGGAAGTGCAGATCTCCCAGGCTTTATGAGGCTTGGGGAGCCCCCTGGCGGTAGCCATGGGCCCCCATGGGTTTGAGCCTTCCTGCTACCTCCCTGTGGTCCCCTTGCTATCCCAGGCGGTTAGGGTTAGGGGTTATCCTTCCAGGCGTCCCGGCTGGGTCTGGCCCCCAGCCTCCCGCCACAATATATATACAAAGTTTGCACTGTTCAAAAAATTAGCACTAAAGCCCTATAGGTCATTCAGCCATAAGCTAACTCTCCTGAACTCTTACTCATAATGTTCAAATTTGGACTCATCAATGAATTTAAAACACACATCACGGGACGGGATCAATTTGGCAGCAGATCCATAGTATAAGGAGAGGTAACGACACATTAGGAGAACATGCAAACTCTACATAGGCAGTGACCTTGAATTATGAGGCAGCAGCGGAGCATTGTCAGGTTATAGGGGTGCAGATATTGGAGTGAGGTGTAAATCAGGCAAGCTGTGTAGTGTTTTCTGTTAATATAAAAGAGAGTTAGTGTATATATTTTAGTATATCTTTAGTATATCCTATGAGGCATTACCATGGCACTGGAGAGTGTCACTGTGTTCTATGTTGGATGGACATACTGTACAAGCAATAATTTTTTGCATTCTACCCATGTGACAATACTACTAATACTACTGCTACTACCATCTATTGTACACTTTCAGGTAAAGGTCTCCTACTGACATGGCGGTATCAGTGGCCGATAATGATAATGGTAACCCCTCTATTATTTCTCCCTATGGTCCTGTGCTAAAAACAACAATTTCTTAAAAAAGACAAATGAATTGCTAATTTCCCTAAGAGTGTTGAGTGCTGTTCATACATTAATGGTAGACAGGTCACATGACCTGCACTATTAAACAGCTTCCGGTTTCTACATATGACAATTGTAATGAAGCAGCAGATGTTAATAGTCAGTACTAAAATGTTGTTTTAAAGTTCTGAATGACAAGATGTTAATTACTTTGGTTTTCCCGCAGTAAAGTTAAAATGCTATTGCTATGACCTGCCGTAGCCCTTCTGATTTATCTGGAATTACTTTTCTTTTTCACAGGCTTTGAAACACGTTTTGACCACATAGTTTTGAAACGAGAAGACATCATTAGGAAGTTCCTCCAGTTTCTTAAGTTCTGCAAATTAAATCACCTCCAGCCACATGATTTCAGTACCTGTATGCTTCACACACCCCAGGTAAGCCAATCAACTTCTTGGAAATGGTTTCATATTCAAGAAATTGTTTTTGTCTGTTTTTTTTTTTATAACTTTAACAACAGGCTTTCATTGTGGTGGTGTTTTCTGAAAAGTAAATAAAATTGGTGTGATGCAATGGTTTTAAGCGTGATCTTGATGATACTCTGTGCACAGAGCATTGCCACATGGGATACAGTTGTAACATCTCTGCTCCAGGGACCTTTCTGTTTCAGTTTCCTAGTAAGATCAGATGTCTGTGTTACTTTCCCTGTGAACTGCAGTTTATCTTAAAGACCTGTATTATATCAAAATTATCCCAGTGGAAGGGAGCTTAGATGTGCAGTTTTGTGTTCCCTCTGATCGACTGGCGTCTTGTCCTGGGTTGACTCCGGCACCTTGTGAACCTGCGGTGGGAAAAGTGGATTCTCTGAGAATAGATTGATTGCTCAAAGTGTCTGAATACATACACACATAACTAATAAATGTATTTCTTTGTATATGCAGGCGGGAAAGAAAACGTAACTGGTCTACAATCATAAACCCTCACACTGCAAGACATGACGTTTACAACTTGTAAAGGCAGATTCTTTGTCAATCATTTGCATGTCAGCTAATCACAGAATCAATGGTGTCTAAAAGTTAAAAGAGTCAGCTGGGAGCTTTATACCTAACAGTGACAGCTATTATAGGCGTTTTCTGCTTATGGAATTTTGAGAAATTTTCATAAAATGTAAACAGCCTGAAATTATTTTTCATTCATGTATATACATATATTGTAACACACAAGGGCAGCATGGGGATACAGTGGTTGGTGCTGCTACTTCACAGCTTCAGAGAACAGGGTCCCATTTCACAGGCAGGAATGCGTACATTCTTCCTTTGTCTGTGTGATTTTCTCCAGATACTCTGGTTTGCACCCACTCCCAACCGTGCATATTAGGTTAATTGGTGACTTGGCTCCTTCAGAGTTTCTGGAGGGGTTGCTGTATGTGAAGTCTGATGGCTTGGTGCCCCATCTACCTCTGCTCATTGCCTTGTAACCAGCTGTTTCCAGAATAGGTTTTGCCCACCATGAACTTTAATTAGCTTTTTTTGATATACCGTTTTTACTTGTGTACCACACGCCCTTGTGTAAGACGCGCACCCTATTTTTTACAAAGAAAATCGCGAAAACCCATTTTGCCCCGTGTACGATGCGCATTGTGATTGTATAGGAAGCGGGTGAGGTTGGAGTAAGACACAGACGTGAATAACTGTAATGGAGAATAATTATGTCTCGGTTAATTCTTTCCGCACATGATACAGTATATTGTATTGGAGTACTAACTGTAAGCAGTACCCCTGCTGCATAACGTTCAGTGTTTGTCGCACCATGCTGCGAAAGGTGGGAATGACAAATAGCCCTGTGAAACGAGAAAAGAAAGAACCGTATAGAGACAATCGGTAAAGGACTATAACAGCAAGTGGAAAATTATTGTGCTCATCAGACTATTCCAGTTTAATCATCATCTTCCGATTCGCTGCTGGATTCGCCACCGCTACTGACGTCATCATCGTCACTTTCTCATAAGACGTCTTCTTCGCTTCCATCAATGCTGTTGGATATGCTGCACTTTTTGAAGCTTTTCACAACCAAATCCTCTGGAATAAGCTTCCAAGCAGTGATGATCCAGGCACATATCTACGCCAATGTTGGGGCTTTCATTTTGCCAGTTGCCGTTGTGTCATCTACCGCTGTTGCAGCCCATTCGGTATACATTCTTGATACAGGAGCCTTAAACGGCCGATTGATGCAGACATCTAGAGGTTGAAGGAATGAAGTCATGCCTCCAGGAATTATCACTTGATCTGTTTTCCCATCTTTCAGCCTTTCTTTAACACCTTCAGTTAAATGGCCACAAAAGCTGTCCATGACCAACATGTTTGGCATTTTCAGAAGAATGCCCGGCCGACACTGCCACACACATTTCAACCAATCGATTACGAGATCATTGTCCATCCAACCCTTTTGTTGAGCTCTGACGAAACTTCTCATTTTTTGGCAAGGTCTTCCTGTTAAATATTACATACGGCGGTAGTTTCTTTCCATCCGCAAGAATCGTCAACATCACGGTACACCGCTGCTTCTCTCTGCCTCCTGTGCGTACCGGGACACTCTTGTTTCCGACTGCATTAACAGTAGTGTTTGAGGGGTTCTCAAAATAAACTGGCATTTGATTAGCATTACCAGTTTGCCCCATTAAATACGTTTTCTGCTGCCTCAACTGAATAACGTGTTTTTGGAAAGTTAGTAACTTTTCTTCATATGCGTCTGGTAGACACTGCGAAATGGTCGTGTGGCGTTTTATTGATAAGCCATTCCTTCTCATGAAGCGCGTAACCCATCCGCGGCTTGCTTTGAACTGAGTGATGGGTATTCCATGTTCTTTCGCTATATCACGAGCTTTCATCTGAATCATTTCCGTGGACACTGCATATCCAAGCTGACGCCTGTCTTGAATGTAATCTGCGAGTGCAACTTCAACGCACTGGGCACATTTTCCACGAAATGCCCTTCTGTTTTTGTCGCATGACGAAAGTTTTTCTTTCTTCCATCGCTCATCTCAAACACATGACTCTGGAAAACCGTACTTGCGACCTGCTGCCCGATTTCCTATCTTCTCTGCTTCCAAAATCACTTTTAGTTTCTCTCCCGCCGTGAAGGAGCGTAAATGCTTGCTACTATCCATGCTGAAAGACGATGCCAAACTGATTCAAAAACAAAGAAAACCCTACCCTAAACCCAGATTTTATTTGTGGAAGAGCACCGTTTAGCGATACGGTCGGGTACCGTTATCTGATAAGACATTTTCGGGTTGGACCTGCATGTGGTGTTGGTTCAGTACCCGAATCTTAGCTTTTCACACATCCTCGTGTATGATGCGCACCTGATTTTCTAACGCTAATTTTCGGGGAAAAATGTGCGCGTGGTACACACGTAAATACGGTAAGTAGAAACAGAAACAGACAGGTGACAACACAGTCAAAGTGCAGGCTTCAAGGTTACACTTGCTAAATGCAAGTAGAATCATTAAACAGAAAATATAGCAAAAGTTCAAAAATTTAAAAACACTGGAGCAGAGGTACTATGCGGTTGTCCTGTTTAAATGATGAGGAGCTTCAGTTACCTGCAGTGTAATTAATATTGTTAAGCAAATGAAAGCAGGAAGTTTGGCCACAGAAAACATGCACATAAGAAGTGTTAACACAGCCATACTGAACATGGAGACCAAATGTAAATCATAACTGAAGAACATGGCGCAATAATAGGAAAGGTGTGGTCATAGACAAACTGAAGATAGTAGAGATAAAGTTTATGTGGTGTCATCGTTAAAGACAAATAGCACGTGGAATGTGAGACACTACACTAACTGCAGTGGCCGTGTCTGGGGGCATTATGGGTGTGCTTCATATTAGCAATGAGTGGGGCAAATATCAGGGTAGAAGAGGAACTGGATGAAGATGAGTTTGGAAAGTAAACCGGTCTTTTAACATACAAATGACCCTAAGATACAGCTTAAGAAACAAGGTAGAAACTTAAAAAAAGGGTCAAAGTCCTGAAGTGACTCATCAGAGCTCTAAATTTAACTAAACTGTGAATCTGTGGAATTATTTGATGATCATTAGCACCTTTTTAATGTGGCATGAAAGGAAACGATTCTGAAAGGGAGATCTGGGCAGCACTCTTAAAGGAAGGAGTACAGCCTTGGCACAGTCCTAGTCATGGCCAGAATTAAGCAAAACAGAGTCCTGAGCTCTGAACATTTAACCAACTCATTTTTCCAGATTTTTTTTTCATTTGTATATTACTATGTGTAAATAAAGATAAAAAGGCATTTGGTTTGCTTTATTTTGAATTCAAGCTGTTAAGCACAAGATACAGTAATTTTAACAGTACTTAGGCATTTTAAAGGAACTATATATAGGTATCAAAGTTGATGAAGAACTTTATTCACATTCTTCTGCTAATGTAAAATGATAAATAAAACTCAAAAATGCAAAAGGAATATTCCTAAGAAGAGAAATTAAAGAAAAAGTATAGGACATAAGTTGCTAGAGAAAATGGTGGAGTGATATGATAATTCAAGGAGCCAATCTATTTAACAAAAGCATCTTAATTTGCAGGACATTTATTTTGACCCCACAAGTCTTGGAACTCTGGAGGATCTTGGCTCTTTTAAGAAGGCTCTGAAAGCTGCAATCAAACAAGCTCTGCAGGTACTACAACTATTTTGTATGTTTACTTCTTACAAGGATGAGTCACAATGATGTTGAAAAGTAAAAATATCTAGAAGGTGACATGCTGGTACAGCGGGTGCAGCTGCTGCCTCCCAGTACTTGCACCCAGTTTGTATTTGTGTCTGGGGCATGCTCTACGGACAGTCTGTAGATGGATTTCATCTTAGGATTTTGGTCTGAATTGGCCTGTCATCGTTATGTGGATGAATGTACCCTGTGATGCACCATTGTCTTAAACGTTCTTGGAAACATAGGCCCCCAGTCATTGTACCACTGACGAAGAAAAAGGGAGTAAAGAAGAGTAGAAAAGGGTAGCCATGTTTATGATTTTCAAGCAATTCCTACCTTATGCTGTGCCCATTCAGTACATTAATTTAGTTTTCCATTCCTACTGGGTTTACTGCTTAGTGTTTAAAGGCGTTTGTGTATTGGTTTATTATACTCATAAGTAAATCCATTCCATGTATTTGTTCAATTCCACAAACTGCACACCTAAATCAGTGATTAGCTGAGCCAGCATTGCTAAAGTGGTGTATGTGATGGTAACCACAAATACTTTGAGGAAAGCCAGGGAAATGGCTACGCTAGTACAAAGCTCCTTGAGCACAGGAAAGGTGCTATATAAATAAAATGTATTAATTATTATTATTATTTTGTCAGTCATGAAGTCATACTTTTGTATCAATGAAATCTATAGTCAACACCACACCAAACTTGATTTTCAAGATGTGGTGTTGAAGCTGTCATAAAGAAATATGAAGAAATGGGCAAGCTGAAGACAGACTTAACAGAGAAAAATCCGAAAAGACGTCTGCGTCTGATGAACAAGTCATCTGGCACCAAAGTGTACATTTCAACCTTGTAAGAGTCTTGACAGCAATGATCAAGTGTTTGGACAAGCAAATAAACACTGCCCAGATAGCTAGCTTTAAAAATCATTTTCTTTGGTGGCCAGAGATTGTTAAATAATACTGTATATACATATATTCATATTAAATCTTATGATTGTTTGCTATTTGGCTTGATTAAGATAATCTTTTGTATGTCAGACTGGCTTGTGATTCACTCACCGTAATTTATGAACACAATAAAAATGATTTTAAAAGTAATTGGTTGAAAGGTGTTACTGATGATAATTCTACTTTTCAATTAAAATGACATAGGAATAAAAGTGTAGTCAGTCATTCCACTATAAAATTGTTTCTTTTTTTATATATGCAACAAAAAAGTGGGCAATTGGTGTTATGTTAAGAATATGTGAATAAATAAGATGTTGAAGTGATGAACTACTGAACTGGAAAACAAAACGAATCATTTAGTGAACTGAATGCCCAGCAGATCAGTAAATGAGCTGCTCCTGATCACCGCCCCAGTACTGTGCTCTCGTCAACAGATCAGACATGACACCAAGATGGCTTTCCCCAGCATAGATACTGTATGCAGTCACTCCTAAAAACAGCATGTTGTTTTATTCTGCTTCACCAGTGGTCTTTTATTTTTTCCCTCAGATATCTGCCTTTTTTAACCATGTAACATCACGGGAAAGAAATTCACTGTTACTCGATGTAATAAATTAATGAATCAATTAGTGAAAATATCTCAAATCATTAACTCAACTGAACCAATTTAGAATGACTTTGGATACTCAGGATACTCATTTTTGCCCTGCGGAAGAATTGCGTGAAAAGTTCCTGACAAACAAGGAGTGCAACCAAGAATGTAAAGAGGAGCCTGATGTCAAGGGTGGGAGCACAGTGGAAAACCATTTTTAGCATTTTACATGCCATCATACACCATCAGAGTCATTTGTGAGGTTAAGACCATAATTAAGTTCAAACTGTCTCAAAACCAGAGCCTTGCTTTAAATAAAAAACATAGGATTCATTTGCAACTTCCTTTGCTTACCATGTTTTGCAGGAGGAGTCAGGGGTGGCGAAGCAGGTCTTTGACTGGCTGTGGTACCACTTGGAAGATGATAGAAACTGGCTTGAGGGAGTGGGATCAAGAGAGTGATGCCCAAAGTATCTGCAGTGAGAAAATACAAAGCACTTTTAACCTAAAAAACAGCCTTATGGGCTTCCAGCTCTTTTTAAATATTTAATGTAGTACTAGGGTGTTGTACCGTGCTAGCTATTATGAATGTAGTGAAAAGTCAAGCAAAATGACACCTTTTATTGGCTAACTAAAAAGATTAAGATATGTAATCAACTATTTATCAACTGTTTATGGGTTATTATCAGCTTTATTACATGTTTACTTTTGTTCTAGGCTATGACTGACTTGTGTCTCTGTGGCAGTTTGGTCATGCCCGTGTTTAGTGATACATTGTACGAGAAAAGTATAAAGGAAAAAAAGTGTTAAGTTGTGACCCTGTGCTGAGCCAAGTGACTTACCCAAAAGTACTGCTCAATGCTATTTCCTAATGTCATTCATAAGTCCACCTTCAGATAAGCATGGAAGAATTTTACTATAGTCTGTACACATGAAAATACTACTACTACTATTAAACTCATTCACATTTCAAGACTCTACTGTGTGGAATTCAGATGATCCTTTGAGCCATGCCCAAATTCTAGATAGATAGATAGATAGATAGATAGATAGATAGATAGATAGATAGATAGATAGATAGATAGATAGATAGATAGATAGATAGATAGATAGATAGATAGATAGATAGATAGATAGATAGATAGATAGATAGATAGATAGATAGGTCTCTTTATTTGACAGATACTAGGCAGTATGGCACAGTGGGTAAGGGCTTTAGACTATGAAGCCTGATGTTGTGGGTTCAAATCCCACTACTGACACTGTATGAACAAGTCACCTCACCTGCTTGTGCTCCAATTCAGAAAACAAAAGAAAAGTAACCAGCAGCATCTCAGATGTTGTGTAAGTCACCTTGGATAACAGTGTCAGGCAAGTAAGTAAATGTAATTGTCCCATGTAGGAAATTCATCATTTTACAGGAGCTCAAGAAATATAACAAACAACAACATCAACCAAAAATATACACAAAGAATTTTTAAAAAGGCTTACCTAAAGAGAGGGCAGTAAGAACAAGTCATTTTAAAGGCATATTGCTGAAGGTTTGCTCATTAAACCGTGCACAATGTAAGTTGTTATTGTCGGTTTTATCCTAGGTAGCATTACAGTCTCAACAGCCACTTATTCTGACTCAGGCTTGCGCGCTTGAATCATCACTACTTGAAAGGTAGGAAGCAGCTCCTGGACAGGGCAGAAGTCCATCGCAGGGCACATGCACTCAACCTAACATTCGTGTCTTTGAAAAGTTTATCTACATTAATCGGATTTTGAATCAGAAGCTACCCAGTGACTTTTTATTTATCCTGTATTTTAATCATCTGATAATTTTACCTTTAATTCTGTCGTGCTTTTTAATGTATCCTTGTAATGTATCCTTTATTCACAGTCTTGGTGGGGTTTTATAAAGATTTCACATTGTTTTAGACATTCATTTATGTTCTCGGCTCAATGCAATACACCAAAGAGTTCTTATATATAACAATGATTTTATATCGGAGAGACTCTGGTTTAACTTCCAGCCCAGTCACTATCTGAGTGAAAGATACAGGTTGTTTCTGTGTACCACACTATACGTCAGTCATACAGTATATTAGATATGTTTATAGGGTTATTATTGTACAGAATACAGTGACGTTCTTACTTGCAGGTGCTAATCAACACCCAATACATCTTCACTGCACCATGATTAGTGAGTATAACTACCTTACCTCAAATCTTCCCTCTTCCATAATCTCAGAACAATATGAGCATTATAGAAGAGGTTTCCAGATTAGCTGGAATTAGCAGAATGAAAGGGGATTTTGTTTTTTTTTTCCATGCCTCTCTTACAGTGAAACCCCCATTTTATGTTTTAGTTGGGACCCACTAAAAAAGTGTTAAAGGAATACTCTTCCCACAAAAAGGATATTTTCTACATTTCTAACCCTAAGTAGTTTGTAGTGGTGGCAAAGGAAAAAAATAGTCTCATGTTGTCATCAAGAAAGTACTAGATAAAAAGATTCTGATTGAACAGGACCCAAAAGTGACCAGCGCTGGACAACGGCAAATAATGTGAGAAAATGTCAATGGAAAAGGGAAAAATTCTCACATAATGTCTGTTGCCTGACCCACCTGTCAGTTATCCATTCGTATTCTCAAAGCAAAAAATGTGCAGTTTTTTCTAAATTATTATTGATACTTCTGGAAAACTCAGCATACAAGATTAACAGGAAAGTTACTTTTCCATAATGGTGTGCTTTTGAATTGAAGACCTGCCTCTCCCCCTCATTCTTTGGTCAAGAATCCTTCCTTCAATTCAAGTGGACAGGTTCAAACCACCGTAACGGGATCTACTCCAAAGTCATTCATTATGAGTGACCACCATACTCCATCCCTGACAGTGAGCCCACCACCCCTGTGCAGTAACCTTGTTCAGTAAACTAACCCAGAGCTGGTAACCAAGGTGAGGACAGAGGTGCAGACTGACCGCTAAATCGACAGCTTTGTCTAAGGTCAGAGCTCCCGCTTCCACACCATGTGTTGGGAATTATTCCTTCTTTGATTTTATTTTTTACAGGCAATTGTGAATCAAATTTCATGATCCAGCACTCAGTCAGGGGGCTCTCCAATCCCCCGAATTCATATCTGGCATTTATTTATTTGAATTGCAAATTAATTTTTGTCCCATCTCAGTCGCCATTTTGTTTTGCAAATATTCGCCACAATTTTGATTGCTCATTGTTGGGATACATGATGGCTGTTATTGCCGTGTCCTTGGAGGTAGTGATCTGAACATGACACAACAGAATAAAAGGTCTTCCAGGGCAAACCTTCTCTATCTGAGCTGCAGATAAAAAAACAATTCTTTCACTTGCTAATGTTAAAAATCTTTGTGCTTCGTTCTTTTGTGTATTGACCCTTGATTTAGTATTTTATTTTGCTGTTCATTTTTGGCATTGACACCCTTAACTGGCCAGGCTAGGGAGTGGTTTTAAATTCATCGCCAAGTGCCTGTTGGCCTGTTGACCCCACATATCCCATCCATCCATCCATTATCCAACCCGCTACATCCCAACTACAGGGTCACGGGGGTCTGCTGGAGCCAATCCCAGCCAACACAGGGTACAAGGCAGGAAACAAACCCCGGGCAGGGCGCACACACACCCACCCACACACCAAGCACACACCAGGGACAATTTAGAATCACCAATCCACCTAACCTGCATGTCTTTGGACTGTGGGAGGAAACCCACGCAGACACGGGGAGAACATGCAAACTCCATGCACGGAGGACCCGGGAAGCGAACCCAGATCTCCAAACTGTGAGGCAGCAGCACTACCCACTGAGCCACCGTGCCACCCCCCACATATCCCAGATGGGCTAAATCTGAAAATGCAGCATGAAGCATCGATGTTGGCTCACCACCATAATGTGAAGGATGAGGGTTGGGAACAATGCTGGTTGGGCAACAGGCAAGAAGAGTTCAAGTTATTATTGTACAATAATACAAGAAAATACTCATTTATGACTTATTTCTAAGTAAAACATTTGAATATACAGGTATAAGCATCTTTGCCCTTTAGTAGAGAGTGGTTATTAATGTACAAATACGATAGCATATGGTCCAGTTTATTTTGTGGTACACTTTTATTTTTGTCCAGAAGGAGGTGACAAAAGCCAACACTTTGATAAATTAAAACCATTACTGTATTAAAGCAAAAAGGATTTTTTTCTGAATACGAAGGTGTTATTCTTACCAGTTTGCATTAACATATTAAAAGTGTTCGGTGGCAAAAAGTAAGTAAGAATAATCTGTATGTATATATTAAAAAATAAAGACTTTTGTAGACTGCTATAGATACCTGCAGAGGATGCCAGATGGTGTGTTGGGGAAGACCTCTGGATTTCATTCACACATATAAAAAATCATCAGAGCACTAAAATAAATGCTGTCAATATTGTATGGAGGTTTGGCACACAACGGCACAGTGGATAGCACACCTGCCTATCAGATCTAAGACCTAGGCTTATTTGCCAGGTTGTGTTTGTGAATTCCTGATCTTTCTACACAGGTTTTCCCTCAGGTGGTCTGGCTTTTTGCAGACCCTAACCAGTTTACTGTAAATTGGCTTTGTGTCACTCCAGTTCTCCTGAAACCCCAAAACTGAAACGCTCATAAAAATGCCTGGATGAATGGATTAGAAATGCAAAGGCAGAAACAGAAAATGCACATAAAATAATAAATCAAAGCTTAAATGGGTCCATCTTTGCACTGTCTTTTAGCTCCTTGTAGGGGATTGTTCATTCACCTTATATGACTCCTCTCTTCTCTTGTAATATCTCCATTGGCCTGATGTTGACTCTTCATCAAGAAGGCCACAATGGCTACAAGCTTTTATTACACTCAAAGTGAAAATCAGCGGTGTGTGATTGAACACCTTGCACTACTATACTTGTGTTTTGCTTCCTCTCATCAAGTGATAATAGGATAAGCTCAGGATTCTCCATAGCTCTAAAAGTTTACTATGTGGATTTAGTAACTAACCTATACTGTATACCTGTAACTGGATGGAGTGTCCATTTATCAAAAATGAATTTGTTTTTGAAAGAACAATTTAGAAAGAAGAGATTTGCCGAAAAGGGGATCTCAACACGAGATATTTCTTACAAAGGCAACACAAAACAAGAAGAAAACTCCAAGCAGCATTTCACAGGTGGTAATGGCAGCCTGACAAAATATGTCTAATGTATACGATTACATATGCATATGTACGATATAACAACAAGGGTGAGGAAATATTTTGATCACATTTTTGAAATCTGTACACAAATGAAAAATTACAATTGGGATTTATGTTGGGCGGCACGGTGGTGCAGTGGGTAGCGCTGCTGCCTCGCAGTTGGGAGACCTGGGGACCTGTGTTTGCTTCCTGGGTCCTCCCAGCGTGGAGTTTGCATGTTCTCCCTGTGTCTGCGTGGGTTTCCTCCCAAAGTCCAAAGACATGCAGGTTAGGTGGATTGGCGATTCTAAATTGGCCATGGTGGGTGTGTTTGTGTGTGTCCTGCGGTGGGTTGGCACCCTGCCCGGGATTGGTTCCTGCCTTGTGCCCTGGGATTGGCTCCAGCAGACCCTCCGAGACCCTGTGTTCGGATTCAGCGGGTTGGAAATTGGATGGATGGATTTATGTTTAACACTCCATTATAGTAATCCTCCATAAATTACTATAAGCCTCCTATAAATATACTATGAATTATTATATATTACTATTATCTATCAATCCATTCAGCCATCTTCTAAAGCCACTGTCAGTGAAAGCCCGAATGGAAACATTGTTTGGTGTTTCCTCCTTATGCCCGGAGCCTGCGCCCATTGAGTGTCCACAGTGCCCTTGAGTATCATTTACCAAAACGGCACCCTTCAGCATCCACAGCGCAGACACGGGACGGGGTGGGGTGGGGTGAGGGTATGAGGTGTAAAGGTCCAGAGCAGGCATCGCTAGACTCATGTAAACGGCTCCCCTCGGGTGATGCACCTTTGTCACCTAAAGGATTGACCGGATCTGATCACGGGAAGCTGGAGCCAATCCCTATTATTAACATACATTTATTATAAATTACTTCATATGTTAATGTTGCTGTATATTATATAAGCTACATGTAAAGTTTTCGTGATGTGTAAGAGCGCATTAAGTGACCTGGTCATGTTTTAGGTTGATTGACGATTCTTAACAGATCCTTTATGAATGTAAGTGGTTGATTTGAATCTAATATTTTCAAGTTGTGATGTGGTTTCAGGAACAATAGAAACCTGATGATATCTGATAGACTGAGTGGGAATGGACATTGTGATGGGAAGAACTCAAGCCCTAAGAACCTTGGGGTTTCATTAGCACCTTACTAGACCATTGACGTCACCAGCCCTTTCTTTTCTTGTAATTTACATGAAAATAGCCAGCCTTGTTTCATGCCTTGATTTTTTAAAGCACTCACAGAAAAGAGTATTTTTTTTTTGCTGTTGAAAGATAGAAAAAACACGACTATTACTATTTAAAGCAATCACAGACGTTAACAGATAATTAATGAGTAAACACATTCAGGTTTCATTTAAGTGCTTGCTGCTGCAGATTATCAAGCTTAGCTGGGTCAAGCTACTTAATCTGCGGTGGCATTTTATAGACACAATCACTTGAACAAGGGCGCTAAGCACCATTTCAAGTAAAACTTAAGCTATTTCTCACTAACTTGGAAACATTTTAATGTGTGTACAAAATGTTAAAGGGTGGACATCTTTCAACAGAGATGAGCAATTAAGAATGCTTTATGAAGAGTAGTGGACATCAACATCACACTTTTCTCTATGACCCTGAGCTGGATTAAGTGAGTCTGAAAATTTGTGTTACAGTTTGGTGCAATGTTTTTTCAATATTTTTTACCAAGTTATGATTTTAATATAATGGGTATGTTTGAAAAATGATTTGAATAATAGTTTTATTTTAAACACATCTACTGCATCAACATGCTTGGAAAGAGGCAATCACATCAGTATGTTGGCCGTGTCAAAGCTGAACACCGCTGGATTGAAATAATAATTCATTTAATAATAATAATAATAATTCATTACATTTATATAGCGCTTTTCTCAGTACTCAAAGCGCTATCCATACAGTGAGGAACCAGGAAGCGAACCCACAATCTTCCACAGTCTGCTTACTGCAAAGCGGCAGCACTACCACTGTGCCACCTGTGAAGAAATACACATTAGGGTTGCATTACAAGGATAGACTGGCAAGGAGGAGGACCTGTTACAATCTTTTTCAATAAGATAAGGTAATTCATACACCCTTTACCTTTTCAACTGCCACTTGTGCTTCACCTGCTGCTAAATAAACAGAGGAAATACACGGATTATTCACACTTCAAACTAAAATGTGAAATGTACCTCATAAAAGCAAGGGTAGCACAGTAGTTAGTAATGATGCCATTGTTATCCAAGAGACTGAGTTCAGATCTTGGCCTGTTTACTGTCTTTGTGTAGTTCTCCCCAGGTGCATATGAGTCTTTTTCCAGGTCCTAACGGTTCTAATTTCACATCCCAAAGATGTGTATGTTTGCTTAACTGGTGACTCTAAAGTGGCCCAGTGTGTTTGAATTGGCTCCAAGACAACCATCCTGGGTTGAATCTAGCTTAGTCCTGGGGTATTCTTCAACATTTCAATGGATTAACTTAGAGAAAAGCCAAGCAAAATGACACCTTTTATTGGCTAACTAAAAAGATTACAATATGCAAGCTTTCAAGGCAACTCAGGCCCCTTCTTCAGGCAAGATGTAAAGATGTAAATGGATTAACTTACAAATCACAAGTTTATGCCACTGTTGCCCACTGGTGTCTATGCCATAGGTTACAGTATATAGTAGATCCATAGTAGTGACTGACCTGAGTACCTATTGTTTTACAGTCTAGTGCTTAAATAGGCTAAACACAAGGGGACAATCTGGGAGGCAGAATTTAAATTGTCTGCTTATCTTCAATTGGTATATTATTATAAATAAGCCAAAACAATTTTTTAATAGTTCTATTCTGTAGTAAAGACAATCCCAAGATTTATCACATGTGTAGTGTGGTGCAATCACTTCCAAGACTGTATAACGTGAGCACTGACAAGTTAAGAGTAAACATCTTGGAATTGGACATATGGAATTGGTCCTGGGGATTTAATGTGCAGCCATGTCATTTACAGCTAAAGGCCATGTAGCTACACCGTCACCAACTGGAATATGCAGTTCTTGACAGAAAGAGTCAAAGTCAAATAGGAGATGGCTATTTTAAAGTCTGTTATGTTTTATAGTGGTTGCTTTCTTACATTCCCTTTTTTTCTCCCAATTGCCAATTTCAGGCCATTTAAACCGTTAAAACGGCCACTACAGATGAAGGTAAATTCCAGAAATTACAAAAAATAAGTAACACACTCATTTTCAGAAGATTGGCTCCAAAATTCCAGGCACCAACTAATTCAGGGTGGTCCAGATCTAATTCTGCAACTGTTCGCCTGACAACCGTCTCCCCGCCATTTTGGAATGCAGGGCAGGTGCTGCCATTTATCGGCAAAAAAAAATTTTTTAAGTGAAATCTCTATGTAATAAACTTAATAAGTTATAGCGTAATGAAAATTGCATAATTAGATCTGGAACACCCTCTATTTCATTATTCTTTCACTGTTAAACTGATATTTCTTCAGTAGGAGCTCATCAGATTTCACAACAGAATTTGTACTCTCAGCAATAAACTAGCCCATGCCTTTTGCTTTTTAGCAAACTTATTGCAATTGCTGAAGAAAACTACATCACTGATACCATTAGATACTTAAGTACAAATTCAGTCATATTTTTGTATTACTTTCTGTAACCTGTTACCTTGTTAGATATGATGGAGTATATAATGATTATTAGGGTTAGTGATGTTTCTGCCAGCTTAAAGCACATTTCCAAGTCATTAGTAGATCTAGTGGGCTAGCTGTTCCTTGTAGTTAGAGAAATCAAAATGTTTTTAGTGCAAATTATATTAAGACTTTCCATAACAGGGACTTTAGACAGCTGAGACAAAATAGGTACTCTGCTACAAATAATGTTTCTTGAAGAATAAACCATTTTTGACAGCAGCAAAATCCAGGATGTTCCCTTTTGTAAGTCGCTTTGGATAAAAGTGTCTGCTAAGTGCAAACATGTATATGTAAATGTCAGTACAGCTGGAACAAACATAAGGAGTGAGTTTCATAATCAAAGACTACACACACTCGGGCAACCACCTCTTTCAATTATTTCCATCAAAGAAATGTCAGCTGTCACTAAAGGATATTACTGGGCAAGAGATTCGTTCTACTTTCCTGGACGGCTTTATATTGATAGTGTTTTATGCAATACACTTTTTCACTACATCTTTACATAAGGTTGTGAAGGTGTCATATACAGTATTGTATATTGTGCTGTTAATTGTATTTACTTTGTCATGTGCTTGAATGTAATACAAAGAGAAATTCCTAGCAGTAAAGTTCAAGTTCAAATTCATTGCCTTTCCTTATTTGTTCATTTGTGTGTTTGTCAAACCAGAAAGGTTGCCAGTACCACCCTGAGCTGCCATTCTTTCCAAGAAAACCTTTGCACTTAAATGTTTTGCACTGCACATCTGACGTATGCTTTCTGAAGAGTGCTACATCCGAGGTTTATCATCCCAAATCAAACTTACTGTTAGCCTTTTCTGCTCCGGCTTGCAGGTGTCTATTCCCAAAGTGCATGTTTTTGTTCATTTTCAAGAGCAATAATAACAGCCTCTTCAACACTGTCAGCTTTCTGCAAATCCAACAAAACAAGTCTTAAGAATTAAGCATCACATTTATAAATGTGTAAGTACCGCACCTCCAGCGTTATCCTTCTTTAATATTTGCGGTAACGCATTCCAAACAGGTATAGTTAAACAGGCTCCCTATGTCTGTATTTTACCTCAGCATTTTAATACAATTCTACTTAAACTCAGTTTATGTTTCATAACTACATTTCCCAAGAGGCTCTCGTAATTTTTAACCTATGTGCGCATGCGTTTCCTCGCACAGTATTATTTTTGATTGGCTAAATGGACACACGTGTTCATGTTTCGTTTTAAAGACCAATTAGAGAACGCGTTTCACATGCACTTCGTTCTTTGCCTTTGTGGCGCGTACTAAAAACAGTGCAATTGTGACAGATGTCTGGTCACACTTACAGGTGATCTAAACTAGAGACAGTTAAAATATCCGACTGCGCCACCCAGATACTGGGTACTCCTGAGATTTGCAGATAACACAAACAGGTTTATTTAAATTGGGCGGTGAGTAAACACACAATGAAAGACACGGCAGCAATTTCAGGAAAAGCAACAGTAACTTGTATTACACAAGACAATATAAAGTACACTGAGAAGATAAAAAAACATAAAAGTCTACAAATATTAGGAACGAAAAACTTTTTTTTTAAAAAAAAGCACCCAATCCACACTCTAAAAGTCCGTTAAAACATAAAGTGGAGGATACAACCTTTACTAGTGCGGAGTCCAGTTTGCGCACTGAGTTCAGCAGTTAATCGTCCGCCTGTCCACGGATTCACTTTGTTTGCTGGATGCTTGTTTCCCACCAGAAGTTTTGCCAAATTGTCAAATCTCATCGTCAAAAATCAGCGTCTCGTCTCGAGGAGTGAGCGTTCTTTATTATTATTGTTTTTTATATATCTTCTGGGCTCTTCGGGTTGCTACGATGATCTAGGCACGCCTCGCTTCTCGTTCGCCAGCTTCGCTCGGTCCTTTCGTGAGTCTTCCCTCTCTCGCTGTACCGTCTCTCTGGTGCAACTGTCTCTTCCTCCCTGGAGGTAGGTGTCGCCGTCAGTGTGCCTCGTGTTTTGGCAGCCACGTACCCTCGTCTGCCTGCGAGACCCTGTGCTCAGTGCGAGTGGCCTTGGTAACGTTCTCAGTGGACTGCCCCTCTCTCAATGCCATCTCCACACCACCACTGCCCAGAGGTTTATACGTATCTTCTTCAGTCCCTGCCTAGATTAACGTGACAATTTATCGAGCAATGGCACATACCAATTTGCTTTGAGCAGCAGTAGTATAAATATATTTTCATTGTGTAAGCAACAGAATCAAAGCACGTAAATATTTATGTCGTGCAGACAGCCATCGACAATAAACTTATAACAAAATCCAGGCAGGTTCATACATTCTGCATGTAGCCACCAACAATAACCTTATTTTCATCGTTTAAACAACAGAATAAAAGCAGGTAAACTTCTATATACTGTAGACAGCCAGCAACAATAACCTGTACTCAGGAAGTTTGACTTTTCACTTATGACCCCAGTCCCCACAATGGATGCCTATTGCACCTTCATCTACTGCCTTTTACATTTAATATTTAACATGTTTCTTTGAGAAAAAAGAAAACCACCCAGTGTGCAAAAATGTTCCCCTCTGAAATAATGTTAGAAGAGTTATTGTGAAATATTTTACTTGGTGTGGATTTAGTAGCTCAAGAAAACGTCTGTAAGATTTGAATGCCTTTTGTTGAATTTATTAAAAGCATAAAAGCAATTAACAAAACTAAACTCAAATCAAACCTCTCCCATGAGAAAGAGAGCTAGAGTAAAATTATTGAGAGTAGTAAAGAGAGAAAGGAGTTTTTCCCCCAGTTTAAATACTTATTCTAAAATATTATTGATTAGGTCCTGCCAGGTTTTAAAAAAGTTTGTACAGATCCTCTAAGTGAGAATTTGATTTTTTTTTTCCAATTTCAAATAATATACAGTGGTGTGAAAAACTATTTGCCCCCTTCCTGATTTCTTATTCTTTTGCATGTTTGTCACACAAAATGTTTCTGATCATCAAACACATTTAACCATTAGTCAAATATAACACAAGTAAACACAAAATGCAGTTTTTAAATGATGGTTTTTATTATTTAGGGAGAAAAAAAATCCAAACCTACATGGCCCTGTGTGAAAAAGTAATTGCCCCCTTGTTAAAAAATAACCTAACTGTGGTGTATCACACCTGAGTTCAATTTCCGTAGCCACCCCCAGGCCTGATTACTGCCACACCTGTTTCAATCAAGAAATCACCTAAATAGGAGCTGCCTGACACAGAGAAGTAGACCAAAAGCACCTCAAAAGCTAGACATCATGCCAAGATCCAAAGAAATTCAGGAACAAATGAGCTTTGGGACTCCAGCGAACCACAGTGAGAGCCATTATCCACAAATGACAAAAACATGGAACAGTGGTGAACCTTCCCAGGAGTGGCCGGCCGACCAAAATTACCCCAAGAGCGCAGAGACGACTCATCCGAGAGGTCACAAAAGACCCCAGGACAACGTCTAAAGAACTGCAGGCCTCACTTGCCTCAATTAAGGTCAGTGTTCACGACTCCACCATAAGAAAGAGACTGGGCAAAAACAGCCTGCATGGCAGATTTTCAAGACGCAAACCACTGTTAAGCAAAAAGAACATATGGGCTCGTCTCAATTTTGCTAAGAAACATCTCAATGATTGCCAAGACTTTTGGGAAAATACCTTGTGGACTGATGAGACAAAAGTTGAACTTTTTGGAAGGCAAATGTCCTGTTACATCTGGCGTAAAAGGAACACAGCATTTCAGAAAAAGAACATCATACCAACAGTAAAATATGGTGGTGGTAGTGTGATGGTCTGGGGTTGTTTTGCTGCTTCAGGACCTGGAAGGCTTGCTGTGATAGATGGAACCATGAATTCTACTGTCTACCAAAAAATCCTGAAGGAGAATGTCCGGCCATCTGTTCGTCAACTCAAGCTGAAGCGATCTTGGGTGCTGCAACAGGACAATGACCCAAAACATACCAGCAAATCCACCTCTGAATGGCTGAAGAAAAACAAAATGAAGACTTTGGAGTGGCCTAGTCAAAGTCCTGACCTGAATCCAATTGAGATGCAATGGCATGACCTTAAAAAGGCGGTTCATGCTAGAAAACCCTCAAATAAAGCTGAATTACAACAATTTTGCAAAGATGAGTGGGCCAAAATTCCTCCAGAGCGCTGTAAAAGACTCATTGCAAGTTATCGCAAACGCTTGATTGCAGTTATTGCTGCTAAGGGTGGCCCAACCAGTTATTAGGTTCAGGGGGCAATTATTTTTTCACACAGGGCCATGTAGGTTTGGATTTTTTTTTCTCCCTAAATAATAAAAACCACCATTTACAAACTGCATTTTGTGTTTACTTGTGTTATATTTGACTAATGGTTAAATGTGTTTGATGATCAGAAACATTTTGTGTGACAAACATGCAAAAGAATAAGAAATCAGGAAGGGGGCAAATAGTTTTTCACACCACTGTATAACATCTGTTACCCACTGACTTAAAAGAGGAGAGTTAGGATTCTTCCATTTGAGCAAAATAAGTCTCCGTGCTAATAGTGAAGTAAAGGCGATTAAAGTTTGTTTGTCCTTCTCCACTTTAAGCCCCTCTGTGCACCCACCAAACACAGCTGTTAGTGGATTAGTGGTGATTGTGACCCCAAGGCTGTCAGAAAGGGATTTCACATGTTTTGTCCAGAATGATGTTAAGTTGGTGCTCACCCAAAACACATGGCCTAGTGAAGCTGGAGCTTAATGTCAAAGTTCGCAGGTTGGATCTTGCCCTGGAAACATTTTGGACAATTTTAAGTGAGACAGATGCGCTTGATAGATGATTTTAAATTGAGTAATTGAATGCTTTGCACATATGGAGCTCAAATGAATTCTGTGTGTGCCTGCCTTCCACTCCATTTCAGAAGTTTTGAGTAAGAGATCTTTTTCCCACTGTACTCTGTGATCTTTAAAAGGAAGGGACTTTAAAATGTTTTTATATATTACAGAAATGCTGTCTGAGTCCTCAGGACTGATCAATATTTCTTCTGGAATAAAGGTAGGTAGGAGGTGAGGAATATTGGGCAGATTTCGTTTAGCAAAATTTCTAATTTGGAGATAGTGGAAAAATTGTGTTGAGGGAAGGCTAAATTTGGAGTGTAATTGTTCATAGGATGTGAAGACATTAATTATATATACATATCTCTAAATGATTTAATTCCATTCGTTTTCCAAACATTAAAAACTGTGTAAGTTCGAAAGGGAGGAAAAAAGTGGTTATCATGTAGAGGTGCCACATAAAATATTCTCTAACTTAAATTTCTTCCTACATTGGCTCCATGTTCTGACTGAATGAATGACAATTGGGTTGTTAGTGTATTGGCGATAACTTGTATTTACTGGTGTATAAAGCAAGGAATATAAAGAAGTGCTGCAGGATTTCATTTCTATTGCAGACCAAGCCTGTGTGTGTTCATCTGTTTGTGTCCATGTCCAGGTTTTTATAGCTTGTATGTTTGCCTTTTTCAAATTGTTAGCTGAAGTTTAGCTCATGGTCAAAACTGAAGAGACTTGGCCTATTTGTTTTTATGTGTTTTTCCCCCTCAGTTTTCAGTCCGCTGTATCTCATCAACCACCTTTTTCTGCTGTTTTTGAAGGATTTACGTGGCCTCGTTCTTCGGGTTCTGGATGAGGCAAAGAAGGAGTGATTTGTTTACCCCTTTGGTGTCATCTAGATAGGATTAGTATGTGTGTGTGTTTACTTTATGTTGCTAGAGGAAAGATTTCTTAAAAATGCAATTTTCATAGTATTTTGCGGTTTTACATTTTTTTTTATTTGATTTTTAAAGTTTGTCCTGTTTCACTGCTGCGTGGGCAGAGCCACGGGGGACAGCTAATATATGATAAATAGGAAGTTCACTATATAAAAATTAATTTAAAAAACAAAAGTACACGGCAGTCACTTATAATACTGGAGGTTGCATGTATAAACTAGAAAGCTCTTTTGTGTTTGTGAAATAATAAATGTCAATGTTGTGACCGAGAGTCTACTTTCTATCATTGCAATTTATCACATAAAATAATTAACCTCTTGGTCAATTTGCAAGAATACTTCTAAAATTGTTAATCCTGTGATAAGCCTGCCAAGACTAGTTGTTTATCATCAGATTAACCCGTAACTGATTAAATGGCAATGCACTTCCAACAAGAACACTTTGGCAGTGCATTTAGATACAGTATGGATGTATCAATAAAATAAATTTCTTTTAAATTTTCATAGTCGGTCTGTGGTTGAGATTTCCACTCTATGAAGGAGCACGGGCCCTGCACCTGTCTCCATGTTTTGTCTTCTTATAGTCACAGTTTTGTTCTTGTGGTCACTATCCAGAGTGTGTGACAAAAAGCTTCATGGAGTATTTAGCCCAATTCTAGCAAAACTGTCACATTTGTTGGTGGGTTTCATTTTGTAGGATAATTTTTTTCAAATCAAGTGTGCTCTATAGGCATTTATTTTGTAATGCTGCTAGCTTAACTTTGCCATTTGCTCATAGTTCTGAGAGGTGTTAGTATTGTTACTAGATTTCATATGATAGCACTTCCAAATTGCATAATTAATTGCATAAATATTAGGCCCTATTAATATGACGCACTCGCAGAAGTCACAGAGTTAGTTCAGTGGAGATCACCTGCCTGTAGTCAAGGGGTTTCAATTGCTTGTGTCATAACAACCATCTTCTATCCCGTAAAATTGTGAAAAAAACCTCAACCTTTAACACCACTCAGCATTTGTCTCTCAGAATGCTGGCTGCCATGTTAATGTAATCCGTTAACATTGCCCCTCTTGAATAAAAAAGGAAACATTGTTCATGGGCCATTACCATTCTTACATGAAAGGGCTGTGTGTGTTATCTAGGGGACCTCAGAAGCAATTTATTTTGTTAGGCAAGTACCAAAATGAAGGGAATTCTTAACCATAAAATTAACAAAGATTGATACACGTTGTCAATGTATTGATAGAATGAAAAATTTTGTATCACTTAATGGTATTGATTTTCCCACCTTTTCTGCAAATAAATCGACAATTAACTATTAAAATATTAAAAAATTTTGTTTGATAGAATAAGATTATATATTTTTCCATTGTATAAAGTTTTTAAGGCCAGGTGCAGATGAAAGAGAATCACACAAAAAAGTCTCTAAATGATGTCATCTTGGGAAAATATAAACCTCTGGGGCCTTGCAGCTGTTTGGAATCATTCAGTCAATTTAATTTACATATGTGTACGGCATCATTGACTGCACTTATTAGACAAACAAGATTATAATCAATTATGAAACTGATAGTCTCCTGAGAAGTATAAAATGTAACACTAATAGTACGAGACGAAACAAGGATGCAGTATTGGGAAACATATAGACAACAAATAAGTATTTCAGACGTTCAGGTAAACGTTAACATTATTCAAAGTTATTGTCTGACTGTATACCTGCATTGTTATCACTCTTTAATTTAATATTGTTCTTTATCAGTATGCTGCTGCTGGAGTATGTGAATTTCCCCTTGGGAATAATAAAGTTATCTATCTATCTATCTATCTATCTATCTATCTATCTATCTATCTATCTATCTATCTATCTATCTATCTATCTATCTATCTATCTATCTATCTATCTATCTATCTATCTATCCATCCCTGAGATGTAAACGACCACTTCAGAGAATTAAAGAAGCAGACAGAAATGTGTGTTTAGCTTCAGTTTAAACATCTCATTTAAAGGAGCCTCATTAAGAGACTTGGGTAGACTTCTATAAGTTAGGTCCATCATATATCCATTGTCTTAACCCATTTATCCGGGGCAGCATCTCAAGGCAGATAAAACCTATCCCAGCAATCATGGGCACACGACAGTCACAACACCTGGACTGGAAGTCAGTCCATCACAAGGTGAACACACACACACACACACACACACACACACACACTAGGGTCAATTTAGAAATACCAATCCACCTAACCTCCATGACTTTGGACTGTGGGTCCCATCTCTCATGAAAAAAATGGGACAAACTGCTCAAATCCAGATGCACAAAGCTTGTAGAGATGTGCCCAAGAAGACTCAAAGCCCCAATTATAGCCAAAGGGGCTTCCACAAATTACTGAGGTAAGGGTTTGAATACTTATATAAATGAGTGATAACAGTTTTTGATTTTTTGCAAATTTGCAAACCTCTGAAAACATGTTTTCACTTTGTCATTATTGATTATTGAGTGTAGACTGATGGACAAAAATGGCCGACTTATCCGTTTAAAATTAAATTTAAAGCTCAACAATATTTATAGAAAGTGAAAAGGTCAGACTACTTGCTGAATCCACTATACATCTAGCTGACAGTTTTTAATTCTCCTGCATGATTTATTGGTCCTTTTCCACCATGATCCCAGAAAGATTTTTCTTTGCCAAGGCCACCTAGCTCATCTTGCTCTCTCTCCCAGTCTTGCCTGACACCTACTTGTCATCTGTCCTGAACCTCACCCTTCACATTTTGGGTGGTGAAGCCGTTCAGTTCTTTCCCTGTAGCTTTTTCAAACTGATCGTAATCAGGCTACTTTATGTGGGTCAGCCAGCCATCAGGGGTTAACTAGTTATCATCACCACAATGTAGTAGGTTTTCAGTATACTGAAGTGACTTTAGTGTAGTTCTGCATACAAAAGATGGGGGAAATGTCAATTGTGAATTGCTGTAAAAACATAAAGATAATAACTTTAACTGCCAAATCATTGTTCTACTTCTCTGTAGTGTTCTCTGGAGTGTGTCCCTTCCATGGCTGAGACCAGACTTGAGACTGGGAAATGCTTGAGGGGATGGATTATTGAAAGAGAGTTTGCTATGCGTGTAAGGAAGATGCATGAAGAAAGTACCTGCAGAGGTTTATGTTCTTAAAAATGTGAATTAAATTTTAAATATTGTCTTTAAATTGTTTCCCATAGTGTTTAAATAAAAATAATTCAAAAAGTTCTTATTCTCCTATTTCAATATGCTGTAGCTATTGACTAGAGCTGCAGTTCTCAACCTGTTCTCAACAACGCAAACGATTGTTAGGTGATACATGACTGAATGCAATAAAAAAAGATGTCCCTTAAAAGGACAGTTGGTTACATGGTGGCTAAACCCAAGTCGCCATCCCTGACTGCATTCCAGTTCCACTTCTGCGCTCCACCTGCACCAATCCCAAGTCTTCCTCAGCTCACATGAGGTTTGAGATGACAGTTCAGCGCCTCTCTGAGCCGATCAAGCCTGGCTGGGGTCCACACCAAGACCGATGGATTTTTGAGAATGACAGCATCTTCATAAGGACATGCTGTCTGTATTACCCCTCTGAGTGGCATCTCTTTCTTTGTCTCTCGCTCTCTGTCTCTCAGGTCTGGTGCAACATTGTTACAATTTTCTTAGTTTTGATATACTTTTTTGGTGTACTATCATTTTTAAAAAAGTATTTGAAATTATCGGACTAATGTAGAAGAAATTATATATTGATGAACATATATTTGACACCCACTGCACACCCAACCTACCTGGAAAGGGGTCTCTCTCTGAACTGCCTTTCCCAGGGTTTCTTCCATTTTTTTTGGGAGTTCTTCTTCTTAGAGAGTCAAGGCTGGGGGGCTGTCAAGAGGCAGGGCCTGTTAAAGCCCATTGCGGCACTCCTTGTGTGATTTTGGGCTATACAGAAATAAATTGTATTGTACTGTATGAACATACACAAATGATAATAATCCATCCATCCATTCCGCTATAACCTAACTATAGGGTCACGGGGGTCTGCTGGAACCAATCCCTGCTAACACAGGAAACAAACCCCGGGCAGGGCGCCAGCCCACCACAGGGCACACACACACACACACCAAACACACACTAGGAACAATTTCGGATCGCCAATACACCTAACCTGCATGTCTTTGGACTGTGGGAGGAAACCCACGCAGACACGGGGAGAACATGCAAACTCCACGCAGGGAGGACCCGGGAAGCGAACCCACGTCTCCTAACTGCGTGGCAGCAGCACCACCCACTGCACCACCGTGCCGCCCTATGATAGTAATTATTATTAATAAAATTAATGTGTCTAATATTTCATTTTCATTAATATTTAATATCCAATAACCTTCATTAAACTGAATACAGAAGCAGAACTGCGGTAAGACGCAGGTTCAGCCTCCATAGTGACAAGCTATTTTCCATTTTTTTCCCCTTAAGTCGTATATAACTTATGAGTTATTTATCTGCTTTTTTGATCTGAATTCATATATGACTGTATAATTTTGGTAATTTAAAAATCTGGATATTTTGGCAATCTGTTTTTTTTTTTATTATATATCAAGCTATAGTACGGTTCTTTCATTAAAAATGTTAATTAAAGAAGCATTTAGTATACATAAAAAAATTAAAAGGTACAGACCCACACAAATTAAACAACAACAATATTTATTTCTATAGCACATTTTCATACACCTGATGTAGCTCAAAGTGCTTTACAGGATGAAGAAAGAGAAAAAAGACAAAATATAAAAAATAAAATTAGGCAATACTAATTAACATAAAATAAAAGAAAGGTCTGATGGCCAGGGAGGACAGAAAAAAAACTCCAGACGACTGGAGGAAAAAAAAAATCTGCAGGGGGTCCGAGGCCACGAGACCACCCAGCCCCCACTAGGCATTCTACCCAACATAAATGACCTCAATCAGTCCTCATGGTATTCAAGATTCACATGGAAGAACTTGATAATGATGGTCTTGTGGACCTCTGGCCTTCAATCCATCAATGTAGGGACAGCACGGTGCTTTGATCGGGTGGTGGTAACGCAGATCACCACACAGAAAGCCAGAAAAAGAACAGAAGAGAAAGTAGGGGTTTGTACAGATTTTGGAGCCTCCATGAATGATAATTATATGCATATACAGAGTATCCAAATTAACCTAAAATGAAGTAATGAGAAAAAACAATGCGTGAGGTAATAGGCAGATTTATGCATTTCCCCACCACTAGACGTGAGGTAATGTTAAAGAAAGCTGTATTTTTCCTGGAGTTGCTGGTGTGATTGACAGCAAATACATTTGTTTTAGTGTTTAGAGAAATACCACCTTTAGTTGTGCCTTGTAAGAGTTCCAAAATTAACAATTTAAGACCAGAAAAAATGGAAGTACTTCAAGAAAAAAGATTGAGGACCCCTGGACTAGAGATATCACAAAATATTTGACCACACATTAAGCAGTTGCATTGATTAATAGGTCTACTATTGTCCAGAATCATGCTGTCAGACTACTGTTAGGAGTAACCAAGATCCAAGATTATGCTCAGCTGCACAGTTTTAGGTTTATATTATCAGGAGCCCTGACCAGATGGGGCCTTGACTTAAAAGGGTTGGCATACTGAGACATTCTCTCACGTAATTAGACTTAAAGTTACTAGGGGGTTCCCCCCTGCTCGCTTTGCTCGCCAGCCACTTCGTGTCTCTGCTGCTCGCGTTGTGAAGCGGAGGGCTGAACGCACCCCAAGGAGACGCGGTCGCTCCTCTGAAACCCCCTCTTAAACTGTGATACAATGGGAAACAAATACAGTTTTGTTTTTTACCTCCTCTTTGCTCGATCAGCTGCTGCTGCTGTGCCGCATGATCTGCATCTCACGCAGCACTTTGACCATTTAAAAGCCTGTGCAGCAGCTGTCCTACTCTTGGTGTTTTATTTCTGGTCCCGGGCCTGGTTAAATCTTTTGGTACAAAGTCCCATCTCACGAGACGTAAGTTCTTGATATTTTTTAGTTTATAATTTAAAAATGGAATAAGAATCTGAAAATCTAACAATATTACATTAAAGTTCGATAAATTCTGAAAAGAATGATACCAAGCATATATATGAAGGTTTTAAAATAAGCCCGATTTAAAGCGTGACAAAAAAAGTGACATAAAAACGTCACTGTTGCACTTTTAAGCTTAGGATTTTATATATATACTGTATAGAGTAGAGTAGATTTGAGAACCAAGATAAGGTAGGGGACCCCCATACTTAAAATGTACAATACAGCATCATTACATCTTGTGTTACTTTCCATTTATGTAATGATAATAATGAAGCATTCACTAGTCATGATTTTCACATTGTTATAAAATCATAAACTTTATGCAAGTGGGCAGTTAGTGGTATGTGATGCACTTTGCTGAGGGTTTGCCTCTGTACAATTATGTGGACCAACTCTTTTCCATGGTGTCCATTATCTCCTGTGGTATGTACTACAGCACTTTATACAAGATACCTTGCCATGAAAATGATGTTATTGTCACAGGTGGCGCAGTGGTAGTGCTGCTGCTTTACAGTAAGGAGACAGTGGAAGATTGTAGGTTTGCTTCCCAGTTCCTCCCTGTGTGGATAGCGCTTTGAGTACTGAGAAAAGCGCTATATAAATGTAATGAATTATTATTATCTGTATGTGTCACATGGTTGATGAGCACGAGAAGGGATAGAAAGACACCCGTAGCACTGTTGTAGAAAGCTCCCATTGAAAGGCTGATGTGGGTTGGCCCTGTGCATCACTCCGTCTCATTCTTTACTTTCTGCTTCTCTTGTACAAGTCTGTCCTTGTAATCACCTCCCAGGTTAGGTTTGTGGCTTCACAACTGGGCCCACGTCTTCAGTTCTAATTGTCCAAGGTTGAGTGCTTACATGTATAAAATGCCCATTAATAATGTTTGGATGATGATTCTGAGAACTTCTGTGTCCAATTTAAATGTGTTCTCACAGCAAAATCATTTTCAACATACGTATGACAATACCAAAAAGATGCTTTATAGGGGACCAATAGTCCAATAATTAATGGGCAGTCAATGAAGTTCTGTGTACTATTTAAGGTATGGAGCTTAACCCTTCGTAGTCTGAGTCAGATCCAGCGAGTAAAGAAAGAATGTACTTGAAAGTCAAATGCATTTGAGCACAGCACAAATGTAGGAGGAACGTTATCTGCTACGCACTGCACTCTTTCATTTTCAGAAGGTCAGAGGCACACATTCTGGCGCCCGAGCAGCAACAAAACTCCACGTCTCCAAGGTCCCTGTCACAGAACCCAAGCTAACTGGGTAAAGATGGAAATATTATTCAATAAAAATAACTGTCAAGCCGCCCGTGATTAATAACTCTGCCATCTGTGTCTGCCTTCTGTGATCTCCTATAGGTCAAATATTACAAGAATATACAATATTTTAGTAGAACGTTAATTCAAATAGACACTTCAGTGTCGCGGGCAAATTTAACTCTTTCCTTGGTGAGATCTGCAGAATTCTCAGTGCTACGTCCTGATGCATTCCTGTTAATATTAGGTTTGGTTGGTGCTTCATTTAATAAATAATTTTGCCGTTGTTCCCTTTATGTTTTCAATGTTTCAACATGTCTTTGTTTTCCACCTTTATTAATTTATTTAGTAAAATTTTATTATGCGTGGTTGAACCTCAGCTAGAGTCTCCCCATGTAACATTTTCTAACAGTAGTCTGATTTTCACCTATATCTCAAAAGATCTGAGCAGGACAGTCTAAATGTGTGCAGCATTGGGGTGTGTGAGAGTGTGCCCCGTGACTGACTTGCATCCCATGATGCACCCAATGTTGCTGAATAAAATAAATTATTTAAAAAGGGCGGAAAAAGAAACTGGTGCTCAAGAACTTCAAGTAATAAGAGTTGCAAGTACGGGGCTACTTTCACTCTGAGTGATTGTCTATCAAAGACAGCTGTTGTCACAGACTTTTAGCTGTGCCGTTAGTTTAATAATACTTCTTTACATTTATATAGTGCCTTTCTCACTACTCAAAGTGCACCCCATGAAGGGAGGACCCGGGAAGCGAACCCCCAATCTCCTTACTGCACCACCTGCACCTTGGCTCTCCTCTGGTTGAGTAGGTCCTTACATTTTCTCAACTATATTATTTTGCTCTTTTTTTGTTTTTGATGTTTTGACTTTTCCAGCTGGATTTGGATTTTGTGTTTTGAAATTTAACATTTAGTATTAATCAGAAATCAGACTTTTCTGATCTAGATTCGTTCTTTCCTTTAGTTATGTTTTCTGTTCTGTTTAAAGATGTTTACAGTCTCTTAGTTGTCCCTTCTTTGAATTCTTCCTCTTCCCCACTATTTGTCAATTTTGCTTAGCTTTTGTTTAATACATTTATAAATAATCTATCATTAGCAGTTGTATCCTGGATGGTGTTAATTATGGTTCTTGCCTTCTCTTTCTTGGAGTAGATAGATAGATAGATAGATAGATAGATAGATAGATAGATAGATAGATAGATAGATAGATAGATAGATAGATAGATAGATAGATAGATAGATAGATACTTTATTAATCCCAAGGGGAAATTCACATACTCCAGCAGCAGCATACTGATACAAAAACAATACATGTATTAAATTAAAGAGTAATAAAAATGCAGGTATAACAGACAATAACTTTGAATAATGTTACCGTTGACCCCCCCCCCCGGGTGGAATTGAAGAGTCACATAGTGTTGGGGGGGGGGAGGACGATCTCCTCAGTCTGTCAGTGGAGCAGGACGGTGACAGCAGTCTGTCGCTGAAGCTGCTCCTCTGTCTGGAGATGACACTGTTTAGTGGATGCAATGGATTCTCCATAATTGACAGGAGCCTGCTCAGTGCCCGTCGCTCTGCCACAGATGTCAAACTGTCCAGCTCCATGCCTACAATAGAGCCTGCTTTTCTCACCAGTTTGTCCAGGCGTGAGGCGTCCCTCTTCTTTATTGTGCCTCCCCAGCACACCATGGCGTACAAGAGGGTGCTCGCCACAACCATCTGATAGAACATCTGCAGCATCTTATTGCAGATGTTGAAGGACGCCAGTCTTCTAAGGAAGTATAGCCGGCTCTGTCCTCTCTTGCACAGAGCATCAGTATTGGCAGTCCAGTCCAATTTATCATCCAGCTGCACTCCCAGGTATTTATAGGTCTGCACACAGTCACCTCTGATGATCACGGGGTCCAGGAGGAGTCTGGGCCTCCTAAAATCCACCACCAGCTCCTTGGTTTTGCTGGTGTTCAGGTGTAGGTGGTTTGAGTCGCACCATTTAACAAACTCATTGATTAGGTTCCTATACTCCTCCTCCTGCCCACTCCTGATGCAGCACACCATAGCAGTGTCGTCAGCGAACTTTTGCATGTGGCAGGACTCCGAGTTGTGTTGAAAGTCCGATGTATAAAGGCTGAACAGGACCGGAGAAAGTACAGTCACCTGCGGTGCTCCTCTGCTGCTGACCACAATGTCAGACCTGCAGTTCCCAAGACGCACATACTGAGGTCTGTTTGTAAGATAGTCCACGATCCATGCCACCAGGTATGAATCTACTCCCATCTCTGTCAGCTTGTTCCTAAGGAGCAGAGGTTGGATGGTGTTGAATGGATGGAGTAGTCAAAACAATTAAGTGCTTTTGTGATCTTAGTGACGTCTCCAGATGAGTGTTGCTTCCGCTTGTACCAAATGAGCAAGTTGAGATTTTGGGGGTGGAAGTGGACAAAGGTAATATCTAACCAGGGGTGTAGAACTCCAGTCCTAGAGGGCCACAGTGGCTGCAGGTTTTCATTCTAACCATCTTCTTAATTAGTGACCAGTTTTTGCTGATAGTTTTTGCTTCTTTTAATTAGCTTGATTCAGGACCCATAGTTGTTTCTTTTTCCTTAATTAGCGGCCAAATAATAATGAGACATGAAACAAGCGGCCACATGACCAGCTCACCTGTGCCCATTACACAATATCTGAAAACAGAGAAAGGTGGAGGTCTCAGAAAGGCTGATCTCTCAGGTTATCAAAACATCTTCACGGTGTTCTTAGAAAAAAACACAAAATCATCAGTTTTAGAAATGTCTGCTGTGGCAGAAAGAATAATTAATGGGTTTAATTAACAGCAAGCATTGGCTTCTCATTAAGAAACTGGTTGGAGTTTGAAGCCCCAGTTTAGCTGGTCATCTGTTGGCTCGTTTCATGTCTCATTTCTGTTTGGCTGTCATTTAATGAGGAAACAAATCATTTCAGAGGACTGAATCCTTAAAAACAAGGCTATTAAAATGAAATGAAAAAAGTGAATTAGCAGTGAAAACTGGTCACTGATTAGGAAAAGGGTTAGAATGAAAAGCTGTAGCCACTGCGGCCCTCCAGGCCTGGGGTTCGACACCTGTGAATTAGACAAAGGAGTCCCTGGTCTATTTTAATTAGGTACAGTCAAAGAAATGTAATGCTGTTGAGCTACAACGCCAATCACAAAAAGTAGGTATGGACAATGCAAATAAAAACAGAAAACAGTGATTTCAAAATTCACTTAGACTTGTAATCCATCACAAACAGTATAAAGACATAAAATATAAAGTTGGGATCAGGGAATTTAATTGGCCAATAATGAGTTAAAAAAGAGAAAACAATGATGTGAGTAGAAACAGATGATGTTCAGTAGGTGATTTTAATCTTGCTTTGGCATAAAAGCTGCATCCAGGGAAGCAGTGAAGATCAGAAGAAGAGAGCCAGTTTTCCCATAAATACGAGCATGAGAACATCATTCAAAAGTTAAAAAATAATATTTCTCAAAGACAGATTGGAAGGGATTTAGGTATTTCTCCTTTGACAGGACATAATATAATTAAGAGATTCAAGGTATCTGGAGAATTTTCAGTGTATAAAGGGCAAGGGCGCAAGCCAAGGCTTGTTGCCCATGATCTCTGATTCCTCAGACGACACTGCATCAAGAATTGTCATTAATCAATTACCGATATGACAACATGGACTCAGGAGTTGTTTGGCAAACCTTTAGCAAGTAACACAATGCATGGTTGCATCCACAAATGCCAGTTACAACTGTACTGTGCTAAAAGAAACTTTTATGTTAAGAGTGTCCACAAGCGCCATTGACTTCTCTGGACTCAGGGGCATGTGAGATGGACTATCACACAGTGGGAATGTGTACTGTATTGTGTTTGGACAAATTAAAGAAGAAAAGGCCAATGCAAGTTTAGAAACCAATGTCTGTGATGTTATGGGCTTATTTCCGGGCCCAGAGAATGGGTAACTCGCACTTTTTTGAAGACTCCATTAATGCCGAAGAGTGCATACAGATTTTGGAGCAACGTATGTTGCTATCAAGATAACATCTCTTCCATGTATGCCCATGCATATTTTAACTAGACAGCCCTGACCTGTGCCCAATTGGGACTATGTTGTGTATTTTGAAAAGCAAAATGCCACAGTGAAGACTCCATGCTGTTGCACACCTTAAGACGTATTTGCAAGAAGAATGGGATAAAATTATTTCTGAAACATTCAGTAAATTGGTGTCTTCAGTAACTAAACATTTATTAACCCAGCCACAGGGGATGCACAAACCAGTGTGTTTCTTCATGCTGGTCCCAAGCCCGGATAAATGGGGAGGGTTACGTCAGGAAGGGCATCTGGTGTAAAATTTTGCCAAATCAATATGCGGACAACAATACAAATTTCCATACCGGATTGGTTGAGCCCCGGGTTAACAACGACCGCCACCAGTACTGATAGCCAACAGGGTGCTGGTGGAAATTGGGCTACTGTTGGCTATAGAAGAAGAAGGAGAAGAAGAAGGGGGAGATGTGTCCGGAGGCAGGAGGAGAGGAGGGAAGTAAAGAGAGTGGAACTGAACTTTGAACGTTGGCAGTATGACTGGTAAGGGGAGAGAGTTAAGGATAGAGCTGCCAGGGAAGAGGAAAAGAGGAAGGCCTGTGGATGTGGTGAGAGAGGACATGCAGGTGATGGGTGTAACAGAACAAGATGCAGAGGACAGGAAGAGATGGAAGAAGATGATCTGCTGTGGCAACCCCAAATGGGAGGCGCCGAAAGAAGAAGAAGTAACTAAACATTTATTAAGTGTTGTGAGCAGGAAAGGCAATGTTACCAAGTGGCAAATTCTTTACTTACAAACTTTTTTTGAAATATGTTACAAGTTTCAAAATCAAATGAAATGTTTATTTAAAAAACATATATATTGTGACAGTAGATGGCGCTATACCAACGCTTAACCCGACACAGACAGACGCAGGAGGCACACTGATAAACAAACAAATGTTTTTATTTTCTTTCTTCACCTGGGAGTAACGTCTTCCCCGTTCCCACAAGCACCAAACACAATACTTTCCTTTACTTTTACTCTTTTGTCTTTCTTCTCCACTCCTCCTCCGCAAGCTTTGTCTCCCACCTCCCGACTCTGGCTCACTGAGTGGTCTCTGATGGCCCTTTATATAGCCCACACGGGCTCGGCAACAGCTGCAGCACCCCTGGATTCCAACAGGGCTGTATAGAACTCCATCTCCCATGAAGCCTTGCGGGAATCCGAGGCACGACTGCAACCCATGTGGGCTGCCAACTAGCATCCCGGTGGAGGTACTGTTCTGGACAGGCTGGCTCCCCTGGTCCTCCCAGCGTAGAGGCATCCCAGCCATCCACCCACAATATGTATATGATACAATATCTGCCAATCAATACAAAAAGTACACAACATGTCTTTCGCCCTTATTGGGGTTCATCGGGTGTACGCACTTTTGCATCATCCCATGGGGACTGAGCTTCAGACGCTGTGCCATAGCGGCTGGTTCGCTTATTTGGCAGGTTGGAGATTGGATCCTCGTGAGGGGTTGCAAAAGTGCATACACCTGATGAACTCCAATAAGGGCGAAACATGTGTTGTGTACTCTTTGTTTGGTTTGGTAGATACTGTACCACATATCTATGAGCTACTTCTCGCAGCTGAGAGGCCGACCAACCACAAGCGTTACCTGGTAGGTACCCACCTAAATAATCAGATTGAGATTCAGACTTTAAAGAATATATAATTCATTAGTTGAAATATCACATAATGGACTGTTTTCATGTCAAAGGTAATTTACTATCATTTATTTGTGTTTTTATTTACATTTTCCATACCATCTCCACTTTTTCTGAGTTAGGGTTGTAGGGTTGCTGTGTTAGTCCAGCCAGTGTCGTCATGATGCTTCATTGTCACCTACTCACCAGGTGACAGGAGTTGTGATGTACACCACTTTGTAACATTCAGGCTGTGGCACTTTTCATTTTTTGTAGCTAGGCTAGATGCTTGTTTCTATGGGTGCCATTGTTTCAGAGATTTCAGCTGCTATAATGTTAGGTGGCTGAATGGTGAATGATGCATGTTATGTGAATATTTACATCATGGCTGGCCATGATATAAAAGTGTCAGTGCTCATCACAAAGCATCTGAACTCTAACCCAATAAAGGATCTTGTGAGAGACTATCATGTGACAAAACCAAGCCAATGAATTATTCAGCAGAAGTGTGTCAAGAAACGCTACTTGGGCTCCTTTATACCAACAGCGATAATTCTTCACTGGGACTGCCAAGTCAGAAATTTTTCTTTATCGTTTTTCTTTTTTTTAGTCATTCTGGTGTGTGTTCTGACCATAGTGTGTGAGTTTATTTACTTAACTAGGGAGCTCTGCCCCCTGCTCGCTTTGCTCGCCAACCCCCGGGGGCAGGCGCTATCTTGCTGCTGAGCCACTCAAAGGGCATCATGGTGCCCATCCATTAGACAAAGCGATTGTATTTAAAGTGGTGGTATATAGAGGAGTATGTGGGGCGTGGGAGGAAGATGATTTGGTCCTTAGTTATTATTAATATAAAATCAGTTACTTGAGTATTTCACTACAACTGTCTAAATACTGTGAATACTATCACCACCTCAGAAAATAGCAGAGAAAGTTGGGGTTAGTATGGATTGCAGAGATGTGATAAAAATGATAGTTCAATGCATATGCAGAATATCATGAAGCTATAAGAAAGCCAGATGAGTTTTTAGCAGTTTTATTATTAGCCTGGTGAATTTCTATCGGTCAGCTATTCCAGATAATCTTCCTATATAATATTATACCGTGGCTGTCCGTTTGTCTGTCCAGGATTTTAAATCACCTGTAGCTCGCAAACCGTTTGAACTATTGACCAGAAATTTGGTGCACATATATCATGTGACGTCTACTGTCTTCTTTCAGGGTGATGATTTTTATTACTCTTTTTATTTTATGTTATTGTAGAATCAACTCTCGGCAGTGGCCAGCAGGGCGACTGTGCAGTGCATGTGCACGACGCCATTCTCATCCCTACCACCTTCCCCATCACTTCCCCTACCTCTTCATATCTTAAATCATTCTAGAGGCAGATTGAAGACTTAAGTGCCAGCTTAAGTTAAGAATTAAGAAAATGTACTAAGTAATCTCAACACAAACACGGACTTAATCAGTTTTAACGGGAAAAGATGCTGACAGAAGAAGAGAAGAAGCAGGCTGCTAGGGTGGAGAAAAGAAGAGCAGCTCAGGAAGCAGCAAGCGCATCAACATCTGAGCAAATGAATGATAAATGTACAGAGAAAGAGGATGAAGACTATGAGTACTCAAGTCAAGTGTATCCACTGCACGTTATCATGCAGTGCACCGTTACTGGTTTTTACCATAAAGCTGTGTGTTACAATGATCACATTCTTTTTTCTGCATGTTCTCATGTGAAAAATACTTTACAACAAGCTGAGGTGCAGAGTAGAAGAGCTGGCACACAAATAGTGAGTATAGTAAGTCAGATCAGCTCCTTCGTAATTTAAGTTAAGTCTGGTTGTTATGCCTTTAGGTGGTGTACTAAGAAGATTAGAAAAAGCACAAACAGAACTCTGTGAGAAACATGTATTAGTTCCTCAGCCTCTTACTATTGTGTACTGCAGGCTAATTCTCGTATTGCTACTATATGAACTTTTCAGCTGGTTTGGAGCAGAAAGAAGTAACGCAAAAGTAAAAGATGTTAACATCAGACAGAGTGCTCTGAGCTCGGGGGCTTACAGCTGTTTCATGAGGCCTTATCAGTAGGAAAGTTCTTCAAAGATTGATGACAAGGTCGGCCCACGGAGCACCTGGCACATATTATGCACCACCAGAAGTCCACACATTGAGACCCACTGAAGTAAACACATAAACAAACGCGACACAGTTTGTGGTATTTTTATATTTATTGAGTTCTGTTTAGTTTGTTCGTTATCTATCAGCATCCGTTGTTCTGTATTATTGTGATTGTAGCTGCGTTTTCTCAAAGTTTCCAAAATTCAGCAGCTCTAACTCAAAAAATGGGATTCAACAAAAGCCTGATGCACAGAAATGATTCCACAGACAAAATATCTTTGTTTTTAAGTGATTAGTTAAGTTTCAAAGTAAAACAGTTCACACAAAAAAGAAAATTAAAATAGCAAAAAAGGAAAAATTTATAATAAGAAAAATTCAGTTCTAAGCTTAATCTTGTTACATCTTAAATCGTTACTAATCACTTATAATTTCTGAACCATTTCAAAGCATCAGGCTTTTGTTGAATCCCATTTTTTGAGTTAGAGCTGCTGAATTTTGGAAACTTTGGGAAAACGCAGCTACATTTTCGTCAGAAAACTGTATGCTTATCCCACTTCTAACTTGAAAATGGGTCTTTCAAGTCCCTGTTTACTGGGACCTGCTCTAAACACAACAGGAGCTTATTATCACACTGTTTCTCAGTTATAGCAAGAACATTCTATCTCTTACTAACTTATAGGGGGAAAAGACTATACCATTGTCTATGAGTATGGAAGAAAGTATATTCTATTCGAATAAAGCAAACATTAATATGAGTTTAACTCAAAACTTTAACTTTCTAAGATTGGCTCTTACAGTGATAATAATGTACCTTCACACAAGATCAGCCTTTTTGTGATTTTAAATAATTGCACTTTATTGAAGTAATCTGCCTTCATCCTACAGTTTTTAATTAACTTTGCTTAGTCAGTTGTATAGTATAGCTAGTTAAGGCCACACCATGCACAGTATGTGCTGACCCTAGAGTCAGGTATTGTCAGCTAATTCTAAAGAATTACCCCAGGCAGGAGACGTGGACCTCACTCTTCATACTCCTATTTTAAAGGCACTGAAAGTAATTTATCTGCGCCACCACTGGCTTTTAGTTTTGAGATTAACCAGATACTGCATGATATAATCTACGATATAATCTAAACTTTATCTTACTTTTCTACTAATTAAATAAATAAAAATTGCAGAACCTTTTATGCACGCCCACGAACATCCAAAAACACACTATGTACTACCACAAAACTAGAGTATATGAAACAGTGACAATTATAATATTGAAATAAAAAAATGGCTAGCAAACAAAGCAACCAAAGGAGTTCACCATACCGTATGCATCACAATAAATAAATGAAAGTATAAGATGAAATGGAATTGCAAACAATTCATCAATCATTCACATTTAAATGCCTACTTCAGGCTGAGAAATAATGGAGGTGTTATTTTGGAAAAATGAATTGCTTTTTTCAAGAATGTAGAGTTGTGGTGCAATTACTGCTGACTACTACTGACTGACTGGTCTGAGCGGCGTTCGTTGGCGGCACCAGCCAAGTTGACTTAATTCAAGTAAATTTTTCCACGCTGACATTCACTTCAGTGAACACACATGTCAATGCATTTAATCGTTGTAACAGTAGGGGGCGCTATCGCTCCCTTGAACCCTCAGGTACCACGCCAAACACCAGGTAAAAGTCCAATTATTATTATTTTTATTATAATAATAACGTGCACTAAGCACCCTCCACTCCACACTACTCATACAATACCTCAATACTACAATACTCAATCCTCCATTCCCAGACGCGTTGCCACCATTCCTCCCAGCTCAGCTCACCCGTCTGGGGTTTCTCATAGTCTTTTATAGTCCATGACCCGGAAGTGCTCCTGAACCCCTGTCCATGTGACTTCTTAGCACTCCCGGGTCAGAAAACTCTCCTTCATCCCAGAAGCACGTCATTTCCTCTGTCGGTGTGACTAAGACGTACTTCCGGGTTATAGTGCACATACAAGTCCTTGAGCCTCCCTGCAGCGTCCTCTGGTGGGCCCCATGGTATCCAGCAGGGTTGGGAATAGAAACTCCATTGTTCAGGATTCCCTGCTGGTCTTTGGGGCACTTCCATGCTACAGGGAGGGCTCCATCTAGCAGCCTGGGGGTATTGGCCGGGATGAACAGCCGGCCATCTCCCACATCATACAGAGCGCTGTCTACGTTATTACACTGAGGCAACGTACAAAATGCAATGTGAATCAGTCACACCAAGCTATAGTAAGCTAGCATGTAGAACGTATGTAGTGTGTGATTCATTTGGTGGTATTAAACACACTAACTTACCTACCCAGTACAACTCTTAGGTTCATATTGGGATACACCTCTCATACTGTAACTGAAACAGTCCATTTTATTTTATCAAGGTATTGTTACTTACATGGCCTTATTAAAGGTTAAAAATATGTAAAATGACTTATCTTCATTTTATTGTTTACATTTTGTAATGTAGATTAATATTCAATATTTTTATAATTGTAAACTGTGATTTAAGAATTGATTAGTGACTTGTTTCTTTAAGCATGTCATTGTAAAGTTTTAGGAATGCTATCACTGACAATACTCATCTACTTGTGACCAGCTTTATAGGACAGTCAATGTGTCCCTAGGACAGTTCGAATCCCCGTTACTGCTGAAAAGAGATCCTACTCAGCTGGGCCCTTAACCTTACACTTGCTCACAATGGCTGACCCTGTACTCTGACCTCAAGGGGTATGCGAAAACTAACAAATTCCTCATACAAGAGGAAGGCGAAATAATAATAAAAAAAAAAAAGAAGTTACAATAAGGTTGTCCCAGAGATGGACTTTGATATGAAGTAGGGAGCTGGCTTATACCATTGATTAGGATTGGTCACTGAATCAGTAGAGTTATTCTGTACCGTGACGCTCCATTGGTCCATGAAGTGTGATAGTAAAACGATGATTTGCATAAGTTTGGCCTCCCTCAGACAGTCTGCTTCGCAGTGAGCTGACCAGAAGTGACCTGACCAGGGAAAATCTACAAGTAACTACAAGTTTATGTGCCACTTGAAACTACACATCTAGCACTATCGGGTCATATTCTTTGCAAAGTTACATTCTATTTACTTTTATATGCCACTAGTTATAATAAAACTTATTATATAATATAGAAATATATGTGTAACGTTGCTCTACCTGGTCCAGTACTGTCTTGTTGACTGGGGTCATAGATATGAAAGGTAACGTAACATATAAGGGCTACAGCAAGAATTTGAGACATTTTGTTGTGGTCTACATAATAAAGAGTATCAAGGGGAGAATAAGGTCCCCCTAGTGCCCTAACAAAGACATTTAGTAAAAGTACAATTTTAAAAACATGAGCAAACATTTGTTATCCAATGCACTATATTAAAAATATCTATGTATTTAAAAGACATTCAGTGTACTAAAACATGTATTAGTTAGATATTCTAAAAGTATAGTCTCTCTAGCAAAGCGAGCAGGGGGCAATGCCCCCTAGTATATTATAAGATACAGTATATTTTAAGATCTATTTTTGTGCTAATGGTGTAATAGAGCCTATCCTGGATGCAATGGATCAAGGCCAGGACCTACCGAGGAGGGTGCCAGTCCACCACAGGGCCCACTCTCCCATAGTCACATTCACACTCTCATTGTGTGAATCGCCAGTTAACCTAACCTGCACGTGCCAACACGTATTTTACACTATAACGTTGAGTTGAACTTCCACCTGCTTGCTATCATCAGTGTCTTGCCAGGCAGTGAGGCTTAATAACTACAGAATCAGTCCTCAGGACTGTCTCATTCAACCTTGAACAAAATGCCTCTCCTGCTTGAATCTGTCTCTTGGATATTAAAACTCTATAAGTACCGTGAGAGGACACGTGATGTATGAGTGAGTTTTAAGTTTCCAACTTTATACGCTACTCTCAGCAATCTGCAATGCATGATTGCCACCTCTAACAGCTTTTCCATCACAAGCTTCTTAACTGGTGACACTTTGTAACTGAGGATGTCATTCTGTACTGTAGATAGATGACACCAAACACCAGGCATGCTCATGCAGTTATCAGTACGAATGGCTTTTGATGAGCCTCATGAACGGAAGACAGATTGTGTGCCTGAATCAAATTGTGCAAGTCCTAAGGGTCCTGAACAGAGTTGAGGAGGTGACTTGGTGGGATGGCTGAATTATTTAACAATACGTTTTACCTTTCTAAGGCCGCATGTTTTACACTATAGAGCATAAGTCCTGGACGTATTCAGTACCACCCTCTTTAGTGTGAGATTGTTGTCCCAACACCATTGAGTCATCAGGTTGACTCTTCTCTCTAAGCTGTCACGTCATTGATCAGGTCTATGATGGGGATGCCATCAGCAAAGTGAATGATGGATTTTGAGCTGATTACACTGTCAAAGAACATTAGAAGTATTGTGATGAGAACATCCCATTCTGCGCAACAAACACATCCTTTCTTTTCACCTACATTTTCCAAAATAATGTCAGTTTGAGATTTGAAGGTCCCTAAACTCTGACTCTCCACCACACTACTTGGTAATTTATTCTATGTGTTTACAGTGCTTTGCATGAAGAAAAACTTTCTAATATCTGTGTTAAATATGCCCGAAACAAGTTTCCAACCATGTCTTCTTGTTGAAGAATTTATATTAAAGTAACATGTGGAACCCACTGTACTAATTCCCTTCATAATTTTAAACTCTTTGATCTTCTTCCATCCATTATCCAACCCGCTATATCCTAACACAGGGTCACGGGGGTCTGCTGGAGCCAATACCAGCCAGCACAGGGCACAAAGCAGGAACAAACCCCGGGCAGGGTACCAGTCCACCGCAGGACACACACACACACACCAAACACACACTAGGGACAATTTAGGATCGCCAATGCACCTAACCTGCATGTCTTTGGACTGTGGGAGGAAACTCACGCAAACACAGGGAGAACATGCAAACTCAAGATCTATGATCTTGCCACCTCTTAATCTGTTTACTTAAAGTGAAAAGTTTTAACTCCTTCAGTCTCTTCTCATAGCACACACCTCTCAGTCCTGGAATCAGCCTAGTCGCACTTCTCTGGACTTTCTCTAGTGCTGCTATGTCTTTCTTTTTGTAATATGGACATGAAACTGTACCCAGTACTCCAGGTGAAGCCTCACTAGTAAGTCATATGACCTCTTCTGGCATTGTGATCTAACCTAACATCCTAACAGCCTTCTTGATCATTTCTGTACACTGTCTGGATGTTGGTATTGATGAGTCCACTATGACTCCTAGGACCTTCTTATAAGGTGTACTTTCAAGATTCAAATCATCCATGCTGTATTCAAGTGTAACATTTTTTACTTTCTATATGTAATACATTACAGTTACTTAAATTAAATTTCATCTGCTACAAATCTGTCCAAGCTTGTGTGCTGTCCAAGTACCTCTATAACAATTTATCTGCTCCTCCACCTGGTTTGGTGTCATCTGCAGACTTAACCAGTTTGTCATCTTGTCCAGGTTACTGAAGTTTAGGTGAACAAGGAATGCAGCAGGGTGCTTAGCGCATTACCCTGAGCAATGCCTGTCCTAACCCTGGCAGTCTCCACACTCTTTTGTCTGCTACTACGAAGCCCAAACTTCAGTTGCAGAACGTAGCGTCAAGTCCTAATGTTCAGCTTTGATTGTACAACAGTATTAAAGAAATGCTATTGAACGCACTGTGGCATAGCACTGTTTTTAATACAGGTGTGCCAGGATGTTGTGAAATACAAGAAATATGGCATCCTCGCTGGACCACTTAGGGTGATATGCAAACTGGAGGTGACCCAAACTCTTTGGACTATTCAACTTTTACATTTACCCATATAATGTAAAGAAAACTTCCATATTTGCCAAAAATCTCCAAAAAGTTAGGTATGATTCACTTGTGTAATTAGTCTGAGGTTATGTCCACACTGCTACATTTTCGTTTAAAAAAAACATAGACATTAGTCTTTTGTCCACACTGCACCGGTGTTTTTATCCCACCAAAATGAAAACTTTTGAAAATGCTCTCCATATGTGTGTTTGAAAATCTGAAAACGCCGACTCAGCATTGCAGTGTGGATAGCTGAAAAGGGAGAATTTTGAAAATGTTGACTCTAATAGCACTCTGATTGGTTTTTGCTTGTTATGTGGCCCTTTCCTGATTGCATGCTGCTCATTACAGCGTCTCATTCTCCGACTGGTCACACTTCATGGAAGAAAATCGTATTCCAACACAGAGAATTGCTTTCCATGGCGCTGTTGTTTTGCTTACCTGCATGCATCCAGATTGTGTTTTGTGCAGTTTGAACGCCGCATACATGTGCAAAAGGCTAAAGATCTGCAATAAATGACATTGCTGGTGGCATATAAGCATCCTTTCAAGAAGGACATTTCCTCTTCGTGTTTCTGCTAATGCGCACACGCCAAGTGTAGACAAACAGCTTTGTTGTTTGCTTTAGTTTGGGCAGAGATACTTTCATAAGCGATGTGAAAATACTGCTGTGGACGGAGATCGTTTTTGTTTAAAAAAGCCATTTTAAAATGAAAATCTTTTATCTTTGCAAACTGCATAACATAGGTGTGTCCCCCAGAATTTATGAAATTGTTCCTCTCGTTAGCTTTCCTCACTTAGACTAACTGACTAAGCAGTGAGACTCTAATGTGCTTATTACTGCCTTTGCCATTGCAACATGAAGGTGTGTCTTTTTCAAATTTTGTAATATTCAAACACCAGTAACTACCGTGCAGTGAATACACTTGACTTGAGCATTCCTAGTTTTCATCCTCTTTCTCTGTACGTTTAGCATTTGTTTGCTCAGAGGTTGATGAGCTTGTTGCTTCCTGAGCTGCTCTTGTTTTCTCCACCCTAGCAGCCCGCTTCTTCTCTTCTTCCGTCGGCATGTTTTTGCGTTAAAACTGATTAAGTCCGTGTTTGTATTGCAATTACTTAGTATGTTTTCCTTAATTTTTCACTTAAGCTGGCACTTAAGTCTTCAATCTGCCTCAAGAATGATTTAAGATATGAAGAGGTAGGGGAAGTGATGGTGCACGTACGTATGCACCGCCCTGCTGGCCGCTGCCAAGAGTTGGTTCTAACATAAAATAAAAATAAAAAGAGGAATAACCCTTGGAGGTCAATCATCACCCCGAAAGCGTATAGTAGACGTGTACCAAATTTCAGGTCAATAGGTCAAACGGTTTGTGAGCTACGGGTGATTTAAAAACAGACAAATGAACAGCCACAGTAGCGTATTATATATAAAGATGAAACGCACTGTCCTATAATGATTCATTAAAGTTTTTTTCACCATCCCACTAAAGATAATTATGAACACTAATTAATTGCTTTTATATAGCATTTTTTTAGCTACTCAAAATACTTCAACCACTACCAATGTGTTAAATCCACATGGATGATTCTACAGCAGCCATTCTTGTGTCAATACGCTCACCACACATTGGCTGTTAGGTGGTGCAGGGGTGAGGGAGACAGTTAGCCAAAAAAAGAGAAAAGGGATTATAAGAGGGCCAGAATGACCAGACTAAGGTGGGTAATTTAACCAGAACGTCAGGAAGCACCCTATACTTTTTGAAGGACCCACAAGAATCTTTTATGGTCAGAGTGTCAGAACCTCCATTTTACATCTCATCTAATGGATGGCTTTAATTTTTAAGCACAGTGTCTCCATCACTGCACTGAGGCATTGGGATCTACACACAGACCATGGGGTAAGCGCCCCCTGATGGTCTCACCAATACTTCTTCCAGCAGCAATCCAAATGTTTTTTAGATGGTCTCTCATCCAAGTGCTAGCTGGGCCTGAACATGCTTAGCTTCACTTGGATGGCCTCTTCTGAAGTCCTGCAGTATAATGAAACCTTAATCCAGGAACATGACAATCGCAGCTGAAAGCACAAGACTTGCTCCTTGAGCCACTTCATCTGCTTATGCTTCAAAAAACTCCACACAGCCCCTAAATCAGGGGTGTTGAACTCCGGGCCTGGACGGCCGCAGTGGCTGCAGGTTTTCATTGTAACCCTTTTCACTGCTAATTAACTTCTTTTCCCTTCATATTATTAGTCTTGTTTTTAAGGATTCAGTCTTCTGAATGTATTCTTTTCTTCATTAAATGACAGCCAAACAGAAATGAGATGTGAAACGAGCCAACAGATGACCAGCTAAACTGGGATTTCAAACTCCAACCAATCTCTTAATGAGAAGCTGAGACTTCCTGTTCATTTAACCCGTTACTTAATTCTATGGCTTGTTGCTGCTCTTGTTCTGCCACAGCAGGCATTTCTGAAATTGTTGATTTTTCTGTTTTTTCTAAGTATACTGTCAAAATATTCTGGTGACCTGAGAGATCAGCCTTACTGAGACCATCACCTTTCTTTAATTTCAGATATTGTGTGATGGGCAAAGGGGAGCTGGTCATGTGGCGGCTCGTTTTGTGTCTCATTGTTGTTTGGCTGCTAATTAAGGAAACAGAAACAACTAAGTGGCCTGAGTCACGTTAATTAAAACGAAGGCAAAAGAAGTTAATTAGCAGCAAAAACTGGTCACTAATGAAGAAGATGGTTAGAATGAAAACTGCAGCCACTGCGGCCCTACAGGATTGGAGTTCAACACCCGTGCCCTAAATGCTTTAGACCAGGGGTCCTCAATCACAGTCCTGGAGGGCTGCAGTGGCTGCAGGTTTTCATTGTAACCCTTTTCACTGCTAATTAACTTCTTTTCCCTTCATATTAATAGCCTTGTTTTTTAAGGATTCAGTCTTCTGAATTTATTCTTTTCTTCATTAAATATAAAATTAAAAGCGAAACCAATTTCACTCCAACCAATCTCTTAATGAGAAGGTGATTCTTGTTGTTAATTAAACCTGTTATTTAATTCCATGGCTTGTTGCTGCTCTCGTTCTGCCACAGCAGACATTTCCAAAACTGATAATTTTTCTGTTTTTTCTAAATATTTTGGTGACCTGAGAGATCAACGTTACTGAGACCTTCACCTTTCTTTATTTTCAGATATTTTGTGATGGGCACAGGTTAGCTAGTCATGGCTTGTTTTGTGTCTCATTATTGTTTGGCTGCTAATTAAGGGAACAGAGACAACTAAGGGGTCCTGAGTCAAGTTAATTAAAACGAAGGCTAACTGGTCACTAATGAAGAAGAGGGTTAGAATAAAAACCCACAGCCACTGCAGCCCTCCAGGACTGGAGTTCAACACCCGTGCCCTAAATGCTTTAGACCAGGGCTCCTCAATCACACTCCTGGGGGGCCGCAGTGGCTGCAGGGTTTTGTTCTAATCCGATTGCTTAATTAGAAAGCAATTCTTTCCAATAATTTAATTTCATGGCTTGTCAGTGCTTTAACTCTGCCATGTCAGGTCATTCTCATATCCTGGGTTTTCTTCCCCTTTCTAAGGATATCATCCAAATGATTTGAAGCCTAAAATGGAGGAGTAATTCTCAGTCCTTCACTTTTTGCTCTTCACTTTCCTTCCAAGTATTTAATTAAACCCAATAGTGCATGATAAACACACAGAGGTGTAAATGGTAACAAGCTAAATGGAGAAATGCTGCTCTCTTTTGTCATCTTATTGCTAATTAGGAGCCATTAAAAACCAAGAATACAGCTGTTTAAGACTAAAATAAGCAATAAGGGTTCAAAATCTTAACGAGCGAGACAACTAAAGTGAAGTAGAAGTGTTACTGGAGCAAAAACCTGCAGGCACTGCGACCCTCCAGGACCGTGACTGAGGACCCCCTGCTTTAGACTCTCATTGACAGTAAAGTCTCTATATGGCAAAAATATTTACTTTATGAAAGTACTTATCCACAGGCCTCTTGATGCATGAGCCTAACATCTCAGCCTTAAGAGTTGTTTTCAATAAGTGGATGAATGTGTCTAAGTGTGTTTGGTGCGCTGTCAGGAAATCATGATCACTGCGGTCCTTAGACCCCATGCTTGTATTGATGTTTGATGAGCTTCACCAAATCAAATTCCATGAAACTGACATTGTTATGGCAGTGAAGTATTTACTTTATAAACTAAATCTGATTTGCTTTGGTTTTAACTTCGCCAGTCTAGTAGCGTGGGTCTCGGAATTGTTCCTCCTTGTGTTTATTAAAGTGTTTTTCACAGCAGGTCTTTGCTCGGGACTGAGAGTTAAAATCATGAGACTGCACATGTGAATCACTTCAGCTGCCTTCTTTCCAAATGTAATATCTCTGTGGAGGTCGTGATGATCTTGTAAACTGCTTTATAATAGAATTTGCCAGAAAAGTTGCTATATAAAATAAAGACGGCTTGAACAGGTAGGTCAGGCTACACAGGTCAAATGGCCTGCGCTGGCCTTGACTTTGGGAACATATGCAACCTCCAGCTCCTGGCTGCTCCAAGCTACTCTATTTCTTTCTATTCTATTAATACCCTCTGCAGAAATGAGTCATGTAAGCAGCTGTCAGCTCCTCTAACCTCGCCTCCTCCAGTAGTGAATTGATTTATAGCCAGAGCAGCTTGCACTGACCTTGCACTTGGTCTCAAGCATTATAAATAATGGCAGGTCAGTAGCACTGGGGACTCTGTGAACTCTGGGAGGAGCCAGCCATGTGTCTGTGTGGAGAAAAGTCGCACACTCCTAGCTTGTCTCTCCTCCGAGCAGCCTCTGCTCACTGCAAATCAGCAGTTTAATGAAGACGTTTTAGGAAAACAACAGATAAAATGTGCTACTGGAAAATAAGGAATGGCTGCCTAGAATGTGAAGTCTTTTCCCCGAAGCTAAACTGAGGAATGGTAGGCAGGTCTGAAAGGGTTAAAAATTATTTATATGCTCTATTATATATCTCATTAACTTTGACAAAGTGTATCTCATGTAAAATGCCGGGGAGGTGGATCACTGTAATAGCACATGATGATAAGTGACAGTAGAGGATATGTATGATAAACCCCATCTCTCTGTAGACAAGCCCCTCTGTGTCCAGGCAAAGCTCATCAGTCAGTCAGGCCTCTTTTTATTTTATCTTCGTGGTGATGTCAAAAAGCATTTGAAAAGTTTTTGTTTCAGAACGTGCCTGTCATAGTGTCAGCCATCCAAGTCTCCTTGTATTTGCAACTTTCATAGCATGTAATAAATCACTCTTTTTATAGCAGCGCTCACCGTGACTACAAATCAATACATATTTTATGTGGCCCGCCATAGTGAGCGCTGTCACAAACCAATAAATATTATGTATGGCCTCTCATGGTTAGCGTGCTTACCAATCACTCTTTATAAAGTGCCTTTCGTCATAATCATATTCTGTTTTTTATGATCTCTTTCTAGATTTGGGTCTCAACAGTCTCCTCTACTTGGATGCCCCAGGCCAGCTATAGGAGTCCCCTTCAACCATCTCTGGAGTAGCTTTGAAAACTGTTGACCATTTTCAGTTCTCCGGAAGCCATCTTTTTTTTTAAATTTTTTTTTATGAAGGCAACTGCCAAGGGGGGATGCTTAATGCCCTATCAGCCATGCCAACACCTCTGTAAGGAAACTGCTGTCACAATAACAGTCCAAAGACGTCGAGAAAGGTTTGGGGTAGCCACCCGTATATTGTGCCCTGCCTGCAAATGGGTCATTTTGTTTGAGATGTTCACAAGTTTGAGTCCAAAACAGAACTGATTTGAGTGTGAGAAAATGGCAGCTTTAATGGCTTGATCAGGAAGCGATGTCATCGGGGACTGGAACCAATGTCATCTGGACCGGAAGTGACATCATCAATAGCTCCTGAGCTGGAAGTGATGTCTTCAGGGACCGGAAGTGAGGTTATCAATGGTGCCGGGACCTAGTGGGATTTCCCATGGATGGTCTGCAGAAGATTGAGAGAGAAAGTCAGTTCAGCTCGCCACCCCCTGGTCTGGCGTGGTACTACTATTATGCAGGCCCTTTAGCTGCCTCCCAATCGCACGTGTACGACACTGCACTGTTCAGTCTTACAGGAACCAAGCTAATGGTCTATGTGGTAGTTTTATCACTACTTTCCTCTTTGGTATGAAGACCTTGGATACCCTTTGGTGTCACCTAAAACCCCCCTAAGACACCAATCTGTCTCCTGAACCTTCTCCATGTCAGCAGAGTATCCATCCATCCATCCATTTTCCAACCCGCTGAATCCGAACAGGGTCACGGGGGTCTGCTGGAGCCAATCCCAGCCAACACAGGGCACAAGGCAGGAAACAATCCTGGGCAGGGTGCCAACCCACCGCAGGACACACACAAACACACCCACACACCAAGCACACACTAGGGCCAATTTAGAATCGCCAATCCACCTAACCTGCATGTCTTTGGACCGTGGGAGGAAACCGGAGCCCCCGGAGGAAACCCACGCAGACACGGGGAGAACATGCAAACTCCACGCAGGGAGGACCCGGGAATCGAACCCAGGTCCCCAGATCTCCCAACTGCGAGGCAGCAGCGCTACCCACTGCGCCACCGTGCCGCCCGTCAGCAGAGTATGACCAAACAAATTCCAATTTCCTAAAGATGGCAAAGATGACCAGTGATAATGCCATGAAGCTGCAGAACCATCCTCACTGGATGGACACCTGCATCAAAATGCCGGACTCATTTAGAAATGAACATTAGAAACATTGTGAAGAGAACAGGCCACCAGCTCTGTGATCCTACTCAACGAGATTGTTCAAAATAACAACAAGTCGAGATTTGAAGGTCCCTAAAGTCCTGCTCTCCACCACACTGTTTATTTTTTATTTCACATTGTCTGTGGTTCTTTGTGTGAGGAAAAACTTTCTAAAATTTGTGTGAAATCTGCTGTTAAATATTCAGCTGTAACTGTGGCAGAATTTATTTTAACCTAACAACTGGGATCTACTGTTCTAATTCCTTTCATAATTTTAAACATTTCAGTCATGTCACCTCTTCATTTACGTATACTGGTCTCCTTAGACAATGTCTCCATTTCCAGCTGAAGTGAGGCCAATTCAGAGGGAGTGACGTCAAAGCCTGCCTTACCAATGGTCCAGGAGACTCTGGACAGGTGATGGCCCCCATGGACCTCAAAGCTTCATCAATCAACTGTTAACTTTGAGATGAAACACCACTAGAGGAGCTACAGTATATGACAGAAGAAGGAAAGGGAGGACAAACTGGATCTGTAGAAGTCAACCCCAAATGGCAATCCCTGCCTCTACTGTCCCAAGGTCTTTGCCTCCAGGGTTAAACTCCTCAACCGTCTAAAGAAATGCAGAAAAACTTGAGGACTGCCATCCTAATTCTGACCACCAAGATTGACCTTTAGTGAGTACAGTAAACTGCCTTATTTATTGACCGTAATCACAATTTGATCAAGTGTCATTTCTTAAGGAACAGTGTCAGAAATTAGCCTTGGATTGATAAAGGGCCTTCCTCGGTTATAAACCAAATGAACGTCTATTTTATTTAGCATCTTTAATACTTAGTGCTATTACAAATTAATTAACATATTCTAGTGGCTATAGTTGAATCTACCCAGTTTTCTGTCTAATACAATGCATTACTGTTCATTTTGCGTACTGCTGTCAGTAATTCAGTGTGCATTTTATATTGCAGCAGTCACCATAGGTTGTTGCGTTACCTACTACCATTGTGTCACAGCGCCACAGTTCCAGCACTTTCTCTGTAAACACTCAAAGACATGATATTTGGATTGATTAGTAACTCTAAACTAGCCAGGTGTGAATGAGTGAGTGACTGTACCCTGACATCTCCTGGGATCCCAACTAGGGTTGGCTGCCCTGTGCCTAATTCTGCCAGGGTGGGCTCTGGCTCTCAGTACTATAACAGAGACACTGGTACCGAAAATAGTTGAATGAATAAATACGTTCTATAACAGAAATTTTCAACATTTTTATCTCATGACACACATAAACTAATTGCTAAAATTCTGTGGCACACCAAAATATACAGTCATATGAAAAAGTTTTGAACCCCTCTCAGCCTGCATAATAATTTACTCGACTTTCAACAAAAAAGATAACAGTGGTATGTCTTTCATTTCCTATGAACATCTGAGTACTGGGGTGTTTTCTGAACAAAGATTTTTAGTGAAGTGGTATTTAGTTTTATGAAATTAAATCAAATGTGAAAAACTGGCTGTGCAAATATTTGGGTCCCCTTGTAATTCTGCTGATTTGAATGCATGTCACTGCTCAATGCTGATTACTTGCAACACCAAACTGGTTGGATTAGCTCATTAAGCCTTGAACTTCATAGACAGGTGTGTCCAATCATGAGAAAAGGTATTTAAGGTGGTCAATTACAAGTTGTGCTTCCCTTTAACTCTCCTCTGAAGAGTGACAGCATGGGATCCTCAAAGCAACTCTCAAAAGATCTGAAAACAAAGTTAAAGTCGAGGATCTGATGAATTCAACCCAATATTAACAAATTCTTCAGGATAATGTTTAAGCATCAGTCACAAAGTTGAAGTTACGCAGGGGTTGGATATTCCAACAAGACAATGACCCAAAATACAGTTTGAAATCTACAAAGGCATTCATGCAGAGGGAGAAGTACAATGTTCTGGAATGGCCGTCACAGTCCCCTGACTTGAATATCATCAATAATCTATGGGATGATTTGAAGCAGGCTGTCCATGCTCAGCAGCCATCAAATTTAACTGACCTGGAGAGATTTTGTATGGAAGAATTCTCAAAAATACCTCCATCTAGAATCCAGACCCTCATCAAAGGCTGTAGGAGGTGTCTAGAGGCTGTTATATTTGCAAAAGGAGGCTCAACTAAGTATTGATGTCATATCTCTGTTGGGGTGCCCAAATTTATGCACCTGTATATTTTTGTTATGATGCATATTACATATTTTCTGTTAATCCAATAACCTTAATGTCACTGCTGAAATACTACTGTTTCCATAAGGCATGTTATATATTAAAAGGAAGTTGCTACTTTGAAAGCTCAGCCAATGATGAACAAAAATCCAAAGAATTAAGAGGGGTTCCCAAACTTTTTCATATGACTATATATGTTTTCCCGATCTGACAAAAAAACAGGTATAATTTGATTGATGTACAAAAATATAATAATAATAATAGTAATTACCTTTTTTGCTCCAAAGTGGATCTTTTTGAAACTCTTTATCTATGATACTTTGTAATAAAAAAAACAATACTCAGAATTATCAGGTGCCTTTACTCGTATTATGAGAAAGTGGCACAGTGGTAGAGCTGCTGCTTCGCAGTAAGGCGATCACAGGGTTACGTCCGGGGTCCTGCCTGTGTGCTTTTTGCAAAGCACTTTGAGTAGTGAGAAAAGCACTATATAAATGGAAAGAATTATTATTATTATTATTATTATACTACTATTATATTATTATATTATATTATATTATATATTATATTATACTATTACTAGATATAGTCGGACTCACCTCGACGCACAGCTTGGACTCTGGAACCAATCTCCTTGAGAGGGGCTGGACTCTGTACCACTCTGGAGTTGCCCCCGGTGAGAGGCGCCGAGCGGGTGTGGGTATACTTATTGCCCCCCGACTTGGAGCCTGTACATTGGGGTTTACCCCGGTGGACGAGAGGGTAGCCTCCCTTCGCCATCGGGTGGGGGGACGGGTCCTAACTGTTGTTTGTGTGTATGCACCGAACAGCAGTTCGGAGTACCCACCCTTTTTGGAGTCCCTGGAGGGGGTGCTAGAGGGCATACCTTCTGGGGACTCCCTTGTTCTGCTGGGAGACTTCAATGCTCACGTGGGCAATGACAGTGAGACCTGGAAGGGCGTGATTGGGAGGAATGGCCCCGAGCGGTGTTTTGTTATTGGACTTCTGTGTTCGTCACGGATTGTCCATAACGAACACCATGTTCAAGCATAGGGATGTTCATATGTGCACTTGGCACCAGGACACCCTAGGCCTCAGTTCGATGATCAACTTTGTGGTCGTGTCGTCGGACTTGCGGCCACATGTCTTGGACACTCGGGTGAAGAGAGGGGCGGAGCTGTCAACTGATCACCACCTGGTGGTGAGTTGGCTTCGATGGTGGGGGAGGATGCCGGTCAGGCCTGGTAGGCCCAAACGTGTTGTGAGGGTCTGCTGGGAACGTCTGGCAGAGCCCCCTGTCAGAAGTAGCTTCAACTCCCACCTCCGGCAGAACTTCGACCACATCCCGAGGGAGGTGGGGGACATTGAGTCCGAATGGGCCATGTTCCATGCCTCTATTGTTGAGGCAGCTGACCGGAGCTGTGGCCGTAAGGTGGTCGGTGCCTGTCGTGGCGGCAATCCCTGAACCCGTTGGTGGACACCAGCGGTGAGGGATGCCGTCAAGCTGAAGAAGGAGTCCTACCGGTCCCTTTTGTCCTGTGGGACCCTGGAGGCAGCTGATAGGTACCGGCAGGCCAAGCGGAATGCAGCTTTGGTGGTTGCTGAGGCAAAAACTCGGGCGTGGGAGGAGTTTGGGGAGGCCATGGAGAACGACTTTCGGACGGCTTCGAGGAGATTCTGGTCCACCATCCGACGTCTCAGGAAGGGGAAGCAGTGCAGTGTCAACACTGTATATGGTGGGGATGGTGCGCTGCTGACCTCGACTCGGGACGTTGTGGGTCGGTGGGGGGAGTACTTCGAAGACCTCCTCAATCCCACTAACATGCCTTCCAATGAGGAAGCAGAGCCTGGGGACTCAGAGGTGGGCTCCCCCATCTCTGGGACTGAGGTCACCGAGGTGGTCAAAAAACTCCTTGGTGGCAGGGCACCGGGGGTGGATGAGATACGCCCGGAGTTCCTCAAGGCTCTGGATGTTGTAGGACTGTCTTGGTTGACACGCCTCTGCAACATCGCATGGACATCAGGGACAGTGCCTCTGGATTGGCAGACCGGGGTGGTGGTCCCCCTCTTTAAGAAAGGGAATCGGAGGGTGTGTTCCAACTACAGAGGGATCACACTCCTCAGCCTCCCTGGAAAAGTCTATTCAGGGGTCCTGGAGAGGAGGGTCCGTCGGATAGTCGAGCCTCGGATTCAGGAGGAACAGTGTGGTTTTCGTCCTGGTCGCGGAACAGTGGACCAGCTCTATACCCTTAGCAGGGTCCTGGAGGGTGCATGGGAGTTTGCCCACACCAGTCTACATGTGTTTTGTAGACTTGGAAAAGGCATTCGACAGTGTCCCTCGGGGAATCCTGTGGGGGGTACTCCGAGAGTATGGGGTACCGGCCCCCCTGATAAGGGCTGTTCGGTCCCTGTACGATCGTTGCCAGAGCCTGGTCCACATTGCCGGCAGTAAGTCGAACCCGTTTCCAGTGAGAGTTGGACTCCACCAGGGCTGCCCTTTGTCACCGATTCTGTTCATAGCTTTTATGGACAGAATTTCTAGGCGCAGCCAGGGCGTTGAGAGGGTCCGGTTGGTGGGCTCAGGATTGGGTCACTGCTTTTTGCAAATGATGTTGTCCTGTTTGCTTCATCAGGCCGTGATCTTCAGCTCTCTCTGGATCGGTTCGCAGCCGAGTGTGAAGCGGCTGAGATGAGAATCAGCACCGCCAAATCCGAGATCATGGTCCTCAGCCGGAAAAGGGTGGAGTGCCCTCTCAGGGTTGGTAGCAAGATCCTGCCCCAAGTGGAGAAGTTCAAGTATCTCGGGGTCTTGCTCACGAGTGAGGGAAGAATGGAGCATGAGATCGCCAGGCGGATCGGTGCGGCATCCGCAGTAATGCGGGTGCTGCATCGGTCTGTCGTGGTGAAAAAGGAGCTGAGCCGCAAGGGAGGGGCTCAGAGTAGAGACGCTGCTCCTCCGCATCGAGAGGAGTCAGATGAGGTGGCTCAGGCATCTGATCAGGATGCCTCCTGGACGCCTCCCTGGTGAGGTGTTCCGGGCACGTCTAACCAGGAGGAGGCCCCGGGGAAGACCCAGGACACGTTGGAGGGACTATGTCTCTCGACTGGCCTGGGAACGCCTTGGGATTCTCCCGGAAGAGCTAGAAGAAGTGACCGGGGAGAGGGAAGTCTGGGCATCTCTGCTCAAGTTGCTGCTCCCGCGACCCGACCTCGGATAAGCGGGAGACAATGGATGGATGGATGGATTATTATCATCAGCATCATAATATGTGTGTATGCATGATCAAATTGAGCTGTGGCATAGTGGGGGATAAATAGGGACACTAGATGTGGTTGGCGGCACGGTGGTGCAGTGGCAGCGCTGCTGCCTCGCAGTAAGGAGACCTGGGTTCGCTTCCCAGGTCTGCCCTGCGTGGAGTTTGCATGTTCTACACGTGTCTGCGTGGGTTTCCTCCGGGCGCTCCAGTTTCCTCCCACAGTCCAGAGACATGCCGGTTATGTTGATTGGCAATTCTAAATTGGCCCGGGTGTGTGCTTGGTGTGTGGTGTGTTTGTGTGTGTGTCCTGCAGTGGGTTGGCACCCTGCCCAGGATTGGTTCCCTGCCTTGCGCCCTGTGTTGGCTGGGATTGGCTCCAGCAGACCCCCGTGACCCTGTGTTTGGATTCAGCGGGTTGGAAAATGAATGGATGGATAGATGTGGTTGACAATAAGACGCATTCATTGGAATAATTACACAGTACAGTGAGTATGCAACATAAACATAATGTGTATATTATTGAAGTAAATGTTCATATAAATTGATTATACAAAATAATTTTAGTGTACAAATTTTTAACAAGTTGAGACATGTAAACTGGTTATAAACGCATGAAATTATACATTTATTGCTTTATATTTCATATATAGTATATACATATTATTAACATAATATGTAAATCATACAAAATGGTATAATGTTTGCATCAAAGACTTCTTTGGTGTCTTATTTCTTTAAAGACAGAGAGGTTGGCAGCATGAACTGATTACTGCGCGTTGCCACACCCACCACATGGCCAACCACCCAGATTGAGATCCGAGTGCAGCCGTGCAACGGGTGACACTCCAGCACCACACTGAACAGTGGGAGGTCTTTTATAGTGGCCAATCCTGCCACCAACCCCCCAAGTTTCCCCTACAAGTTAGAGGGCCTGCTTGCAGGGCTGGATGCAGATTAACGTCATACCCAGGATGGAGTAACAGCAGGTTAAGGGCCTTGCTCAAGGGCCCAAAAGAATAGAGTCACTTCTGGCGTTTATGGGATTATGAACCGACAACCTTGCGATTGCTGATGCAGATCCCCAACCTCAGAGACACCACTCTGCTTCTTTAAAGAAGTCTTTAATTAATTAAAATCTTGCGGCACACCAGTTGAAAATCACTATTCTATAACAATCTGAATTTATGTGCATTTAATATTTAATTGTTGCTTTTGATATCTTTGTTATTTCTGTTATGTTTGTAATTATGTCCTTTAACTGTACCTCCAATCCATGTACTTTGTGGTTGGAGCCCCCAGAGGTGGGGCCACCCTGAAGTCACCACTCCTGAGCCTGACGAGGACACTCAGGCAGCAGACCAAGGTTATTATAGTTTTGCCTTTTTATATTAGTTTTTATTTCTTTATTTTTTCTGACCTTACTTGGAAATTCAGTTTAGTTTTAGTTTTCCTTCATCATGTATTTTTAGTTTTACTTTAGTTTTTATTTCACAAAGATATTTCTATTTTATTTTTATATTTATTAGTTTCAGTTTTAGTTTTAGTTATTATCGCATGGAGCTCGTACGGAGTTTAGTTTTGTGTCACAATCAGACAGAACTGTACACTTAACAGCTGTGAATACAAGTTTAATGTTAGTGGAAGCTTACTACTGTTAAAAACAAGCATAATCAAAACTAGATACTAAATATGAACAATTTTACACAATTTTATAATTTTTTAAATATTTTCTCATGAAAATCACGGGGGCTTGAATCAGTTTGCAGACCCCACCTAGCTGTATTGAGGGAAACAAAGAACAACAAGCATGTAGTGTCAAGGTTAGGGGCCGTGAGACTTGAATAGACCAACATAAAGGACAGTAAACCCATAATGAACAGAGCAAGAGCAGGTAATAGGAGTACGGACAGGCATAAAACAACAGAGACAGCATCTGAGATTCAGAACAATATATACATTATCTAAACCTGTTTATCCAGAGTAAGATTACAGGAAACCTGGAGCCTACTCAAGCAGGTTTGGATGTAAGGCAGGAAAACTTCCTGGTATGCAATATGTATGATAAGGCTGATGTTAAGAACAAAAAGAATATGACATTTCAACTATCTATTTTGAGCGAGAGAGAAAAACATTGAAAAAAGGGAGACAATTTTTTTAAAATATAATTCTGCTAATAGACTACTTTCACAATATCAGGTATTTTGAGTTGTGAATATGAACTTGCCTGAAGAAGGGGCCTGAGTTGCCTCGAAAGCTTGCATATTGTAATCTTTTTAGTTAGCCGATAAAAGGTGTCATTTTGCTTGGCTTTTCTCTACATTCATAATGGCTAACACGGTACAACACCCTAGTACTACGAATATGAACTAAAAACGATAAATTAATAAATTTAGAATAAATACAAAAACCAATTAGTATGTTTAGTTTTTCATCACTTGGCAGACTCTCTTCACCTACCTACCATTGTTTGTATCACTTCATTGTTAAACGATGTTTTTAAAGCAAAGGTGATTGGTCAGTAACAATATGCTGATCTTATATGATGACCTAGTCAGTCTCTCAAATCAGTGTTGTTTTATTTTCAAAAACCGGGAGTGGCCTCCCCTCGACTTTCTTGTATACTCAGATATGGGGATTGATATTTGAGGAGTAAACCACAAGACAAGGATTATATTTTTATATTATGTACATTAAGGAACTGTGGTGGGTTGGCACCCTGCCCAGGATTGTTTCCTGCCTTGTGCCCTGTGTTGGCTGGGATTGGCTCCAGCAGACCCCCGTGACCCTGTGTTCGGATTCAGCGGGTTGTAAAATGGATGGATGGACATTAAGGAACCTTCAACAACAAATCAAATGAAGTAAAGTTGAATAAATCGGACTCTGCAGCTGAATGAATAAAAAAAAATGAGTATGTGTTCAGGTAAAGTACCACTTCTGGGTGATGGATTTGGCCCAAAAGTTAATACAGATCTACAATTGTGGTGTAACAACCACATGCCAAATTTCATCCATCTATTTTGAGTTATTGTGTTTACACACACACAGACACGCACCCACCCACACACACACACACACAATTCCAAAAAACTGTATTTTTGTACTCTGGGAGGTCTATAACGTCAAGATTCATCAAAATATCGAGGTCAAATTTTTTCATGATTACTATACTTTCTCCATACTTCATATATGAGAAAGTAAAAATGATTTCTCCTTTGCGAAGTGACAGGTGAATTGCTGTCAATAAAAAGCAGTCACCTGAGAAATAAACTGAATCGTTACTCACTCATGATTTTTCTGTCCATATAGTAAACGTTTTGTTGACCCGCACATTCTGATTTCAGCCGTTTGAATTACTTATTGATATACAACAAGCGCAAAGAAAGGTGGCACGTAATTCGCTTTCTATTTCTCACGCTTTACGCACCCGCACTCAGCCTGCTCTGTCACCGCAAATGCTGTGTGAACAGCCGCCCTCTGTCACCAACCGCCGTTTACTGGATGAATGTGTGCGGGCGGCTCGTGGTGGATGAATTTCTGTTTTAGAGTTAAAACTTACAAGGGTTAAAGACTAACGGCAAAAATATTCATTCAAAAACGAAAACTAAAAATATTTTAGTAAATTATTATTTTATTTCAGTTAGTCTTTCCAGCTACTTTAATAGTTTCGTTTAGTTTTAGTTTTTCATTTCGGTTTTGTTAATTATTTTATTTCAGTTTACGAAAATTTTTTAATAATAGTTTCAGTTTTGATTTTAGTTTTCATTAACTATAATAACCTTGCAGCAGACCACTGCATTTGTGGAGGAATTCGTGTGTGGGTTTCACTGTTTCCTTGAAAGTTCTGGTGTTTCTGGACTTGCTTGTTTTGGATTTCTTTTTTGCCCCATTTTTTTGCTCTTTTGATTGTTTTGTTACATTTTTCTATTTTTGTATTAATAAATCCTTATTTACAAACTTATTTTCTTTGTCCTTCTGTTTTCTTTTATGAACTAGAGCGTCCCAAAGGATAAAACCCCATTCAATGAACCAAAATGTCCAGTGGAGGGGAAACTGTCACCCTCATCTAGTCACACAAAAGGGGCAAAGACGAATCTTTATGAAAAGATTTATTTTCAAAATGTTCTGTTAAACAGTGTGCACAAATGACACAGTAGGGGATGTCTGAAAAGGCAAAGACAAACCAAGGCAAGCAAGTCCTAATCACTAATCCAGGAAACAATGTCAAAAACAGAGCATAAGTTTAAGAATCCAGAAATTCACAAAAAAGTCACCAACATCTCCCCCAGTGCATTTAGTGAACTGCAAGGGATGGCGGGTTTTCCTTGGCGTTAATAGAGCTGAGGCCAGTGCCCTGGCCGTACCTCTAGGTGACCATCTACAAAACACAAGGAGCACAACAGAATACACATTGACATAAAGAAACTAAATAATCAACACGATTAACATTAAATGTAAGCAAAATAAACATAAAAACAGCATTTGAGTCCCAGCAAGGAGATACTGGCTGAAACACACCATTTACAAGACAGAGGTTTATGGTTACCCTCTCTCTCGTAGGGCTTTTTGATATTTTTTTTTTTACATATTTCTTATTATTTAGCACGCTCTTTGTGGGGCTGAAGCCTCAGCTAGTAGCTGGGAACTGGTGGCATTGAGGTGGGCTTCTTCTAGGATGGCCAGTGGAGGTCCTGGCCTTTTGGAGGCTTCACGACCATTTTGTTATGTTTGCGACTTCTGATCACAACAGCGTGATTTGAATAATATCTGCCAAGCAAGTAAATGTAAATATAATATCTGCTATGTTACTGTCATGGTTTATTCCCTGGCTTGTGTTTATTTTTCTTTTTATCATTTACCTTATGACTGAATTATTATATTCCTTGTTTAAATATTATTTTTGTTATTTTTGTGTCTAATGTGTTAATAACATTCCATGGCTTTTCATGTTCTGCTATTCAATGTTTTTTGTGGGTGGAGCCCTAGGAGGCGGGGCCACGCTGACATCACTCCTGCTACGGGGTCCTCCCCCCTCCTTGTTTTTTATTCTCAGTTTAGAAGTGAGGCTTCGCAGTGAAGCTTATTTAGCTTGACAGTTTGTTGGATTTGGCTTTAGAATTTGTTTATTGGAACTTGGGTGCATGGATTACCTTTTAGGCAAATCCTTTTTTGCTCTTTTGACCGTTTTTGCCTTGTTTAGCTCTTTTGTTAAATAAATTTCACATTTATAAACTACAAAGTTGCCCTTTTGTTCACAGGTCAGCTTTTTATGGCTTTTGTCTCCCGTATGAGACATGTTTGTAAAATTTGTAACATTCTTTATATTTTGAACTTCTAAAGCCAGTGCCCCAATTTTAGGTCAGTGTAGGTAGCAGTTGGGGAGTAGCTGCCTTGGGGTGAGCCTCTTCTGGGCAGATCAGTGAAGGTCTTGGCCTGCTCTGTGGGTCTTTTGGAGGCCAAACTCTAATTTTTCGCCATGTTTGTGATTTCACATTACAACATGGAGTGCATTGGATGAACCGCAGGGATTTGATTGACATGATGCAACTAAATTGAAACACATATTTTTAGATGTACTGAATGCTATTTTTCATTTAAATGAACAGTTTCAAAGCAGGTTTATAGTCATATTTGTATTTGCTATTGGGATTTATAAAGCCCAAATCAAAAAAATCTTAAAGTTACTACACTACCATATTGTAATAGACCTGCTTTATGATCGCTCTGGTAGCACAAAATAACAAGAGGTGAGGCCTCTAAAATAGCCCACAAAATTAATCTTACCTCAAGGCAAGCCTGACCCCATGAAAATGACAGACTTTAGAGACAGGCAATGGAGTCAGTCAGAAGGGAGGCCAGGCTTCTAAATTTAACACGACAGCAAAAAGTCCCAGAGAATCATGAAGATATCTTACCAGAGGGACAACCATGAAAACTCTGGCTTGAGAAAAGACAAGTCCACAAATAAACTTTATTAAATAGGATGTTTATTAACAAAATAGATAAATAGCAAAATATCCAAAATTATTCAAAAGGATTTGCCTAAAAAGGCAATTCACAACAACCAAGTCCCAATACCAATCCAGAAATCAAAAACCATTAACATAAAATTTAGTAAGACAAAGGAGCGCAATACTTACAAAGCCGCCAAACAGAAGAGCTCACTGAATGAACTGCTGGGACTTGCTGGTCCAGTGTGAATATGAAGGCCAGCGTCCGTACTCTGATGATGAGGTAAGGGTGGCCCTGCCTCTTGGGGAACCTCCTATAAAATACAAGAAATGTGGCAGAACAAAACTATACACATAGAAACGAAATAATCACAAAATCAAATAATATTATTATATAATGCATATAAGACAAATACAGTAATCCCTCCTCGATCGTGGGGGTTGCGTTCCAGAACCCCCCGCGAAAGGTGAAAATCCGCGAAGTAGAAACCATATGTTTATATGGTTATTTTTATATTGTCATGCTTGGGTCACTGATTTGCGCAGAAACACAGGAGGTTGTAGAGAGACAGGAACATTATTCAAACACTGCAAACAAACATTTGTCTCTTTTTCAAAAGTTTAAACTGTGCTCCATGACAAGACAGAGATGACAGTTCCGTCTCACAATTAAAAGAATGCAAACATATCTTCCTCTTCAAAGGAGTGCGCGTCAGGAGCAGAGAATGTCAGAGAGAGAGAGAGAAAAGCAAACAATCAAAAATCAATAGGGCTGTTTGGCTTTTAAGAATGCGAAGCACCCCCGGACAAAGCAGCCTTTCAGCATTTTTTAGAGGAGCGTCCATATCCTCTAGGCCAGTGTGCGAACAGCCCCTCTGCTCACACCCCCTCCGTCAGGAGCAGAGAATGTCAGAGAGAGAGAGAGAAAAACAAACAATCAAAAATCAATACATGCCCTTCGAGCTTTTAAGTATGCGAAGCACCGTGCGGGAAGCATGTAGCTTGACAAAGCAGCTGCACAGAAGGGAGCAACGTGAAGGTAATCTTTCAGCATTTTTAGACGAGCGTCCGTATCGTCTAGGGGTGCGAACAGACCCCTGCTCACACCCCCTCCGTCAGGAGCAGAGAATGTCAGAGCAAGAGAGAGAGAGAAAAGCAAACAATCAAAAATCAATACGTACTGTTTGATCTTTTAAGTATGCAAAGCACCGTGCGGGAAGCATCTCGCTTGTAAGCCCAGCAAGGAAGAGAGCAATGCGAAGGTAATTTTTCAGCGTTTTTTGAGGAGCGGCTGTATCCTCTAGGGGTGTGAACAGCCCCTGTGCTCACAATATATTTGAGGAGTTTTATTTAATACATAATATGTGCTCTGGTCGGGTAGCTTCTCAGCTATCTGCCAATAGCGTCCCTTGTATGAAATCAACTGAGGAAGCATGTACCAGAAATTAAAAGACCCATTGTCCACAGAAATCCGCAAACCAGCTTTGGAACTGGTGGATGGCAGTGGTGGTGGGTGTTGTGTAGGGGGAGATGGGTGACAAAGCTCTAAGGAGGTTTTTAGAGGAGCATTAGGTGACAAAGAGGCGTTTGCAGAATATACAAAAGACGAGCCTGGCGAGGTGTTCGTGGCTTACCTTGTGTGATTGTATTTTATGTTCTTCAGCATTATTTTCACAAGTGTGCAGACATGAGCCACTTTAGAGATGCAGTCAGTCTGGGCCTGTAGCAGAAGAAACAAGAAGTACATTAGAGAAGAGCGACTAGGCTCATTCCAGGGTTACAGGGGATGAGTTATGAGGAAAGATTAGAAGAGCTGAACCAAATCAGTTTAAGCAAAAGGAGATCAACAGGAGACCTGACTGAAGTGTTTAAAATTATGAAGGGAATTAGTACAGTGGATCGAGACTGTTATTTTAAAATGAGTTCATCAAGAACATGGGGACATAGTTGGAAACTTGTTAAGGGTAAATTTCACACAAACATTCTGAACTTTTTCTTTACACAGAGAACCACAGCCATATGGATCAAGTTTCCAGGTAGTGTGGTAGACACCATGGGCCTCATGTATAAATGGTGCGTACGCACAGAAATGTTGCGTACGAATGTTTCCATGCTCAAATCGCGATGTATAAAACCTAAACTTGGCGTAAAGCCACGCACATTTCCACGGTAACTCATACCTTGGCGTACACAATTTCTCCGCTCGGTTTTGCAGACTGGCGGCACCCAGCGTCAAAGCAGTGCTACTGTTCCTGTGTGCTCATCCTTTCTTTCTTAGCTCCACATTCCTGACGCAGCTTTATAAATACACTGAAATTAACTGCATATTGTTTATTAGTGTAATGCATCTGATTGTGATTAACCTGTAGCAATATAATGGTCCAGGGAATAGCCATAGTATTCCAAATACCATAACTGCTTTAGCGTTGTTACGCTCACTGCATCTTGTTCTTCTTTTTGCTGCTCCCGTTAAGGGTTGCCACTGCGGATCATCTTTTTCCATATTACTCTCACTGCACCACTCGGAGTATTTATATCACTGTATCTGAGTGTGAATCACAGCAGCAGCTGATCAGAAAGAGAATTATCGGTATACAGTTTCAAGTACACACTACTTCAACCACGGCAAAAAGCCTCAAAGCCTTTCCTGTACGGACCTTGCGTTTCAGAAACAGTTTCATCCCAAGAACTATAAACGCACTCAATCAGTCCATCAAGTGCTCCTTGTAGAACTGTTTGTACTTATAAGTACAATCACCTCACTGTAAACTTGCACTACAGTTATAATATTGCACAACCTGCGCTACTTTATAAAGCGCGTATGATGACAATATCATTTTTAAGATGAAATGCAGCAAAATATGTTGCTTATAGTATACAGATAAAACTTTAACTTCATTTAAATAATCTGCATTGTTAATAATTAAACATGTGAGGACACGGTGCCACAGCGTATAGCTAATTCAAGGATAGCTCCTGCCTTGCGCTGTATTATTGCTGGTGCTGACGCGACACTGGAAGGATAGACGGATAGAATAATTAAACATGTACTACGAAGATATTTCAATGTTCCTTAAAAGTTTTGAAGAATCGGCGTTCTAAGCTTACAGATGGCTTAACGTCTATTACAGAGCTGATTGTGTGGCGACTGGGTATTTGGAGAAAGAAAAGTACGTTTGAAAGAGACAGTACTTCTGTAATAAATTATTTCATCGAAGGTCGCACATGGCGCAGCAAGCCTCTTGCGTGAGATATGAACAATCACTGCGCCACCGTGTTCCCATGTTTAATAACATGCTTTCATTGCTATCATCATGAAAAAGATATCACGTATACATCTCAGTATTTTAGTTATTCAGAGAGCTGTAATATCTCGAATGTAATGGATTCTGTGTCCTGTCGGAGAAAGAGAAAGAACGGAAGCACGTAGTGATTCACACACATAGAGCACATAGAAGATCAAATACAGAACAAAGCATTTAACATGCTACTTGAGAAACTAGTAAAATAAACGATTTTAAGATGAAGTTTATGATGTTCTACTTTAATGGCAAAATAAACTACGTGATTAAAGTGGAAATTTCGAGATTAAAGTTGACATTTCGTGCTTTTTTCCCACTGTGTGCCTATTTGTTTTGTCTGTATCCTAATAAGCTTTCATATGACACTCAGGCGGTGGGCTACGACTCGCCTTTTCACGGCGACTTTAATATGTGATTTCTTTTTTATTTCAGGCACTGTGCGACTTTGTGAAGTTGATCTTTCGAGTTTCTCCGACACACTGTCACTCGATCAGCTTCCTTTTGTTGATTATACCACTGTTTAAACCAACAAATAGTACGTTTTTCCTTTGCCTCCACTTGGTATTCGCTGAAATTCTTATATTTTCCCCTGTGCTTTTCCCATTGTCTTTTCACAGAAGGCTATTTATATTGATTTGCATATTCAAATAGGCGTAATTCTGGGAGGAGTTGGGGCGGGACAGAAGGTGCGTGCACGTGCGTTACTTTTCACGCTGATCGGGATTTATGTAGTGGAAGAACGTGAAATTTTGCATGCGCACAGATTCCTGCATCTGGATTTTTCTGTGCGTACGCACAATCCCGCTTTTGTGCTTACGCCATGTTATAGTGTGAGTTCTACGCACGGCGTTATACATGAGGCCCCAGGACTTTAGGGACCTTCAAAATTCAATGTGTTGTTATTTTAGAAGAATTAAGTGGATAGGAGTGGTGTGCTTTGTTGGGCTGAATGGCCTGTTCACATCTAGACTGTTCTAATGTTCTAATGAATACAAATACTTGTACTGTACATGCAATACTTATAAAAAAAAAATGAAAAAACACATTTTTGTGCTGGAAATCCTTCAGCTTCAATTATTTTTTTCAGGAAAATGAGAGCTAATTGACAGCGATATTCTGAAGTGTATATATCCATCATTGAAATGTTCTCTCTTCAAGTGCATTTCATTGTTTTGTGTAAGTTTACCATAAGCCAAGTGAGCACCAGAGTGCCCCTAGTAACAGACTCATTCCCCTTTTGTAATAACCTGCGCCCTTTGGCTGAGCCCCCCAGTCCAGTTCATTTCAGGTCTAGCACTGTTAATGATATTTTGATCAATATGGAGACTTCTAAATTAGAGTAAGCTCAATTAAGTCAAGTTTGATTCACAAACCAGGAAAGAGCAAAACTGGACGAGTAAATCATGACAAGCCAGTGTTCTGCAAGGTGAGGAAATGAACACTGAGAGAAGCAGTCGGAGATGACTTGCGCTAAACAGATTCAGGACTAAGTGACGTCCGCAGATTATTCTCTCACTTAAGCTTAGGCTGAAGTCACACGTGAGAGGTGTCTGGTGTGCACCTGTTATTTTTATTGTAAACCAAACAGCAGATAAACAGCCCCATCCACACCACCTTTACTATATCAGCCATTGGAATCATTTTAAAATAAAAATACAGAACATTTCAGTAAAATTAGAGACTGGTAAAGGGTCTGCAGATAGGGATTTGTAGTGGGCAAATGTGAACAAACTCCAAATCCAAATAAAGGTAAACAGGCCAGAATATTTTAAATACACTTGACTTGAGAATTCCTAGTTTTCATCCTCTTTCTCTGTACGTTTAGCATTCGTTTGCTCAGAGGTTGATGCGCTTGCTCCTTCCTGAGCAGATCTTCTTATCTCCACCCTTGTGGCCCGCTTCTTCTCTTATTTTGTTTGCATCTTTTCGCATTAAAACTTATTAAGTCAGTGTTTGTGTTGCATTACTTAGTACGTTTTCCTTAATTGTTCACTTAAGCTGGCACTTAAGTCTTCAATCTGCCTCAAGAATGATTTAAGACAGGGGTGGGCGAAGTCAGTCCTGGAGGGCTGCAGTGGCTACAGGTTTTTGTTCCAACCCAGTTGCTTAATTAAAAAACAATCCTTGTCAATCGTTTAATTTCATAGCTTATTAGTGTTTTAACTCTGCCATGTCAAGTAATTCTCATATCCTGTACTTATTTTTCCTTTCTAAGGATATCATCCAAATGATTTGAAGTCTAAAACTGATGAGTAATTCTCAGTGCTTCACTTTTTTTCTCTTCACTTTCCTTCCAAGTATTTAATTAAACCAAATAGTGCGTGATAAATACACACAGGTGTAAATGAAAACAAGCTAAATGGAGAAATGGCGGTCTCTTTTGTCATTTGCATCTTATTGCTAATAAGGAGCAATTAAAAACCAAGAATACAGCTGTTTAAGACTAAAATAAGCAATAAGGGTTTGAAATCTTAATGAGCGAGACAAATAAAATGAAGCAGGAGTGTTACTTGAGCAATAAGGGCTTTTTATTAAGCAATTGGGTTGGAATAAAAACCTGCAGCCACTGCTGCCCTCCAGGAGTGACTTTGCCCACCCCTGATTTAAGACATGAAGAGGTAGGGGAAGTGACGACGAAGATGGTAGGGATGAGAACAGCGCCCGTACACATGTGCCACATGGCCGCCCTGCTGCCCGCTGCCGAGAGTTGATTCAGCAATAAAATAAAATAAAAATAAAAAGAGGAATACAGTAAGCTTCGAGGTCAATCATCACCCCAAAAGCTGATAGTAGACGTCACGTAGTATATGTGTACTAAATTTCAGGTCAATAGTTCAAACGGTTTGCAAGCTACAGGTGATTTAAAATCCTGGACAGACAAACGAACAGCCACGGTAGAGTATTAAAGAGGATAACAACAGAAGGGTTAATGGCGATTGTGGTCCAAAAATTGCAGGGAGCACAATTTAGCTAATGCCTAACACCTAATTTTGCCTTTGTAAAACAATAGCTGGCACAGCACTGGTGTGGAGGCCATTAGCTGTCCAGCAAATTTAGAAACCTGTGGCCAGAAATGTGAGAAAGAGGATTCCTCGTGATCCTAAAGACCTATCTGAAGTCCAAATACCTCTATTAATAAAATGATTGCTTAGTGACATGTACGACACCCAGAGAAATGAACTGAAGTAAAATACGACCCATTCCTGACCTCTTATTGATCATCTGCTGACACTGTGTTTTTTTTCATTGCTATTTCAATATTTAGCCTAATCGGAGTGTTTAACATTTAGCCTCCTCAAAGGTTGCTTAAGGGGTGGACAGCTCATTCCTCTCCTTTCGACAGGTTTCCCAACAGGCTTGTGTCAGTACAGCCCACCCTGATTGCATATGGCAAGAGGTACCAACCCTGGAAGAGGAGCCTGTCTGTTGAAGAACTTAAAGCAGCTATCATTAGGATAAAAATAAAATGTTCATCCTTAAATGTACATCACCAACACTCATTTGCTGTGTTTCAGTCAGGTATTTTCCAACTTTTCCATGAACTAAAGAGCTTTTTTCTTAAACCCTGCATGACACCACAGATTGTAACTGAAACTCACTGCACTGTCCTTTTACTGTAAGGCCCACTGGAAGCTTCCCTGGTGTTTCTCGGTCACACAGATTATTCTCCACTACTGGGCACTTCCAGACGTGATTATTTCAGTAACTTTGTTTTCCTTAGTCATTCTATCTTTTTACCAGTCAGCTCATCCCATTTTGTAGTCTGTTAATAGAAGACGCTGTCGTCTTAGTGTGGGTAAGACTCGATTAAAGACTGCAAAGGCTAATTTAGGGATGATCGGCTGGTTGATTTGTTTCAAGCTCTGCTGAGCTTAGTGAGCTCAATTATCGGAGCCCTCACAGCATTTCAGTCTCTGGAGTAGCTCAGCCTGAAATGTGAATACTGAGATTTGAGAGATTGAAAAAGACCTGAGGATCACAGTATGTCATGGATAAAACATTCCTCCATCTTCAAAGAAGGCAGTCATGAGCCCAGATGAGAATGCAGAACATATCTTGATTTGTACAGAGTTATGTAGAAACATCTCAAGTCTATGGAGTGAGCAATCAATGGGCTACATGCACACGGTACTGCTGACGTACTTCCAGCTCAGTCACTTCCATTGTCTGCACTGCAGTTGGGATTTTTATTTAGTGGCGAGAATGTCCAAAGTTTAAGTTTCAGAGTACAGATAGCTCTACAGCTGAACATTGTTGTGTAAATTTACAACAAGGTACTTAGTTTTCATAGATTTCTCTCCAAAGTGGAAACCTGATCTAATTGGATTGTCGCTGTCCGGAAAGAAAGCTTTATGGTTAGTCCACATACCTGAATTTTAGTCGTCATTTTAAAAAAAGACTTCGACCGCTGAAGATGGGAGCAGTTCCAGTGTTGTGTGAGTAGGCCGAGGGTTTGGGAGAGAAGACAGCAACTGTCAGAAATGACACACCAGGTGAGGAGGAAGATAATAAAATCCTTGAGGACCACAAGTACGCTTCAAACAGTTGATGTAAAAATGTCTCTCACAGAGGAGACCCTCCAGCTGAGGAAACAAACTGGGACCCTTACAATGAAGCAGCAGTTTGGCATTCACAATTTTGCTGGCTTAGACATTCGCTCTTTTACAGGGTATGCTGTCCAGCAGACTCGTGTTATTATGTATTAAGCTTACCTACACATTCACCTGTCCCTGAATGAAGTTTAGTGACTAATTATTGAAATTCTGTTTCTTTAAAGAAGCCTAATGTAATCACATATTTGTTCATTGTAAGTTCATTGTAGACACAAGATTTTAATACGTAATTGTGGATGTAGCTTGAAACATATAGTTTGAAGGCCCTCTCCTTTTTAGTTCCTAACGTGTGGCACAATGTTTTAAATAATGCGACTTACGTTGTTTACCGTAAGTCTGAGCACGTCATGAAGCGATCAGGTGAAAACGCCATAGCTGGTCTGTTTTGACATCAGCGCCAGAAAGTGAAGAAGCTGGCTGACACAGAATGCAGAAGAGAGTGGGCCTAGAGCCTATCAAAAAATGTATCTGCCTTTATACTTTTCTGTTACGATAACCTCATCTAATACAGTAATCCCTCCTCCATCGCGGGGGTTGCGTTCCAGAGCCACCCGCGAAATAAGAAAATCCGCGAAGTAGAAACCATATGTTTATATGGTTATTTTTATATCGTCATGCTTGGGTCACAGATTTGCGCAGAAACACAGGAGGTTGTAGAGAGACAGGAACGTTATTCAAACACTGCAAACAAACATTTGTCTCTTTTTCAAAAGTTTAAACTGTGCTCCATTACAAGACAGAGATGACAGTTCAGTCTCACAATTAAAAGAATGCAAACATATCTTCCTCTTCAAAGGAGCAAACAAATCAATAGGGCTGTTTGGCTTTTAAGTATGCGAAGCACCGCGGCACAAAACTGTTGAAGGCGGCAGCTCACACCCCCTCGTCAGGAGCAGAGAGAGAGATAAAAAAATCAATACGTGCCCTTCGAGCTTTTAAGTATGCGAAGCACCGTGCAGCATGTCGTTTCAGGAAGCAGCTGCACAAAAGATAGCAACGTGAAGATAATCTTTCAGCATTTTTAGACGAGCGTCCGTATCGTCTAGGTGTGCGAACAGCCCCCCTGCTCAATCCCCCTACGTCAGGATCAGAGAAAGTCGGCGCAAGAGAGACAGAGAAAAGTAAGCTGGGTAGCTTCTCAGCCATCTGCCAAGAGCATCCCTTGTATGAAATCAACTGGGCAAACCAACTGAGGAAGCATGTACCAGAAATTAAAAGACCCATTGTCCGCAGAAACCCTGCGAAGCAGCGAAAAATCCGCGATATATATTTAAATATGCTTACATATAAAATCCGCGATGGAGTGAAGCCGCGAAAGGCGAAGCGCGATATAGCGAGGGATTACTGTACATCACATCATCTGACTCCTACTATGCAGAATTTTATTAACCCCCTCCAATCAACTAATGACATCAGTAATTTCAGACTCATGTTGATCCTCCTATTATTCTGAACACCACTTCATTAACTCATTTACCTCATTCTAACCTTGGAAAATGATGTTGGTCGTTTCTCTAAGATAAGGCAGAGACCTCACCTTTAAGCTACATTTAGTTAATCCTTGAGTTACATTCAATCCTTTTTCTTATGATTAATAATTCATTCTGTTCCAGCTATATCTATCCATAAGTCTGAATCACAATCTGATTATTTGGGTGGTCACCTACCAGGTAATTTGACAGGTACTCTCTCTCTCTCCCCATCTCTATTTATATAAATATATATACTTGTAATGAATTGTAAAAGATTATTATAGTATATCATTTCAGAGGGAGAACAGTTTTTGTACATTGGGTTGTTTTCTCTTAGGCAATAAAAAAGGTAAATAATGAATGTAAAAAAAAGCCAATAGATAAAGGGGCAACAGACACCCTTTGTTGAGACCGGGGTGATAAATGAAAAGGCAAACGTCCGGTATAATGGAGTTGCAGGTTATGTTGATGTCTGTCTACAAGATGTAGATATTTACCTGTCTTGCAAAAGAGTCACCTGCTTTGAAGGTCAGACTGCTTTGCTTGGTATCTCAACAACATCCAATATTATGATACAGGACTGCTTGCTTTCTGTTCAAAATTAACATTGTTCTGGAGATATTGGTATCCAATCAGCATTCAGTGGTATATGTAATTCTTGATAGCTCACAACAATGTTTTTTGTTTTAACCAATGAAAATGTGTTTACACTATTGATAACGTAAGGAAATTGATTTGTAGCATTGTTTAATCGATCGCCATGTTGATCCAGGCAGAGATTGAAGCAGATATGTACTTGTGGGCAGTGGGTGGTGGAAGGGGAGACGGTCCACCAAGAATGCTGTCAAGATAACTCTCACTGAGCGTAGGGACTCACAGGCAAACGCAGGTACATGACACTGACCTAAAAGGAGAAAGAGAGAGGGAAGACTCATGGGAGGACCGAGTGAAGTCGGCAGGCAAGAAGCAAGACTTGTGTTGGTAAACAAGAATTCGGCAAACAGAGTGTTTCAGTGTGACAGTCTGAAGATGAATTGTTCTGATAACACAGCGCCCCAAATGGGACTTTGCACCACCAAAGGTTGTGTCCTCCATTATTATTTTTAACGGACATTTAGAGTGTGCACACTTTGCTCTCTTTTTAAAAGGTTTTTACTCCTTTAGTGAAAACTCTGTAATGAACGGCCGAGATTTCTACCTGGCTGGGATGCCTTCATAAGAGAAGGAACAGGGGAAAGAGCTTTCACAGGGCAATACCTCCCCTGGGATGGCAGAGAACAGTCACCCTGGCTTGCTACGGTGCCACAGGTTTGGAGTATGGAAGCTCAACGCCAGGGCGTACATATAGAACAGCGGAGCCCTTCTCTGCAGGTCTGCTGGCACACCTGGAAGTACACCTGAAGGAGATCATGGGACACCTGGAGCACTTCCGGGTGCTCTATTAATGAAGCCACCTCACTCCACACCGGAAGCCAAAGTTGGAAGAGGGAGGACGACACTTGCCTAAGGAAGAGTAAAGGCGGAAGTATAGAAGGAAAAAGTGCTGTGTATTTGACTGCTTATTTTGCTTAGTGTACTGTGCATAGGTGGGAAACCAACAAGGAAAGTGTTTCCCACGCTTTAATAAAAGACTTGTGTGTGCTGGACTTGTGCGTGTGTCTGTTGTGTTGGGTGTTGGGGAGCTGGTGCGCCCGCTGGTGGTCACAACTCAGATCTACTTTGATCTTCTCGATGTATTTTATATTGTCTTGTGCAATACAAGTTACTGTTGTAGCTCTTAAAATTTGCTGCCGTGTCTTCACTGTGTTTTTACTCACCGCCCAATTTAAGGAAACCTTTGTGCTATTATCTTTAAATTTCAAGAGTTCTCAGTCACTTAATAAAATTGGGTGGTGTAGTTGGATATTTAAACTGTGTTTAGGTTTATTACCTATAAGTGTGACCAGACACCTGTCACAATTAACTTAAAATTCCGTAAGTATTGGTTAGAACAGTTTTTAAGAAACCATTGTTGTTGTATTGTTGTATCTTGTAAAAAAGCCTTTATTAATGCTGCCATTGATCTTTCAGAGTCTGTAGGAACCAAAGCTAGTCCAGAACATAGCAAGCAACAAATGGAGTAGTCTGCCACATACAGTTAAATCATGGCTTCCACAATACACACTTGGCGAATCTTGTTGTCCTCAGAGTGTCACTGGGAAGGACGGATTACACAACTCCCTCATGACTTTTCAGGGTAGTTTTCAGACTTCCTGTTGTCTCTTGAAGATATCAGGAAGTTCATACATTTTGGCAGTCAATCAACATGGAACATCTTGTGTATTTTTCCACTCTTTGTACACAAAAAATGAGGTATCAAGTATGAATTTTCCCTACCTCTGAAGTTCCTTGAGTCTCTTAAGGGGTCCAGAACACCCAGCTTCTTTCATTTCTCGAGGCCCCCATTGCATTTCTCTGTTCTTCTGTTTCTGGTTGACCTAATTGGGTTCTTCTCAGCTTTTGCACACACAGGAGTTTGCCCCTATGACTTGTGACAAAATCAGTGTTGAGGTTTGTTACAGGACGCTGTGACTGAGTCACTGGGGATGTCACACTGCATGCGTGGAAGTCACTGGTGTGTGCTGCGGTGGTCCACAACTTGTGAAGATTAGGTAAATGCAGGTAATGACTGAAAATCGTTGGAAAAGTCATGGAGTGTGATGGAGGCTTTAGGCACTGTGAAGATCTATCATTAAAAATATGGTTGTAATTTGAGAAATTTGTTTTCTGTGGGTGGGATCACCAGACTATCAATGACCCAAACCTTGTTTGGTTGCCATAAACCTGCACTCCTCTAAGTGTCAATTAGTTTTAGTCCTTTGGTGACAGGAATTTCTCTAATTTGCTGGATGGACAATAATATTTCTCTCACCTTATCTTAGTTTTGCCATCAGTTCAGTGAATCAAGGGTACTCTAGTATGTTTGATGTATCCTTTACTAGATACGAAAAGAAAGAGAAGGTTAACGACTGTCTTTCTACGTGGTATTAAAAATGGCACAAGCTTTAATCGAGTGAACTATCCATAGAGGAATAATATCTCCACATCTCCATCAAACATGGAGAAAAGGGCTATGAGGTCTATAAAAAGTTCCACAATCCAGGACCTTCACTGACCTGCCCAGGTAATGCCTTACCTCAGACAGTCAGACCAAACTACTACCGGCAGGCTTTTGGCTTAGCAGGCCCAGAATTGGAAAGCTGGCTATAAAAGTTCAAAACACTTCAGATAGTTCACAAAATGTCATTCAAGGGAGAGGACTACAATCAACCTCTGCCATAAAGAGGCAAGTTTAAAACAAGAATCTTTATAAATTAAGAGTCTGCTACAAGAAACTAAAAGGAAGCACACATAAGAGAAAAAAGACAAAAAGGGTTTGCCTAAAGAGACAACCCAAGGCTAACAAGTCCAATCTGTAATTCAGTAATCAGAACCCAAAGGCAAAGCAAGAAATCCACAACAGCAGGAAAAGCAAATGAAAGCAATACCTTCAACTGTGAACTCGTACAAATTCCAACAGCAACCTGAGGAAAACTACAATACCAAGGTAGAGGGTGGTCCCTCAGGTGTGACGTTAAGGGGGGCAACCTCTTGGGCTTCCTCCCACAGAACATAAGGAACGGGCGCACATTTTAAAGGGACAGTACATAGTTACAGAATGAATAACAAAGCCTTCAGTAATCCGAAAAATAATAAATTGTATTTAAGAAGAACACGCATAAACAGAGATATTTAACCAGCTTATTATTTGATGGCTTCAAGAAGATGTGCTAAAATGGAGCTGGCAGAGGTGAAGACTGGCAAGCCTGCAATCTCGGTTAAGGCATCCATCCATGTACTGGATGAGCCAAAAAGAAGTGCCACATTTCAAATGTTTATTCTACAAAAAAACGATAAAGTCAACTTCATTACAACACAAGAAAGGGTATACAAAACAGATTTTTTCACTGTGGTTTACAAATGATGTCTTCAAGGTGGTGGCCATCATTAGTGATACACTCTTCGAGACGATTTCTGAACACTCGCATGACTCGTTCGGCCATTTCAAGGGGAATAGTGGCTATTTCATGGTGAATATCGTCCTTTAGGACTTCAAGGTTTTTCAGGTTGGTGTGTGTAGACCTTGAACTTGAGATAGCCACACAAGAAGAAATTGCATGGAGAGAGATCAGGCAGACATGAAGGCCACCTAACATCACCGCATAGGGAAATCAGCTCTTCCAGAAACATCTCACGCAAAACTTGCATGAATCTCTGCGTTGTATGAGCTGTTGCTCCATCCTGTTGAAACCAGGCATCCACCACATCCATTTCTTCCAGTTGGGGCCACAAGAAGTTCTCTAAGCATTTCAATGTAACATTCTGAAGTGATGGTGACCATTGAACCCTCAAAAAAATTAATGATGAAGTTCACGAGGGTGGGTTTCAGCCCAATAGCGAAAGTTTTTCTTATTTACCCAACCATTCAAATGGTGTCTCGTTGCTGCACATGACGATGGCATCTTGATGAATGGTTTGCAGAATGTTCACACACAACTCTCTGTGGCTCTCCCAGTCTCTCAGTTAGTTCTGCACTACTATTATTTTTGTATAGATGTAAATTAATGTCCTCATGCAAAATCCTCCTCAAAGACGTGTTGGAAATGCTTAAGGCAGAAGCATGTTTACATGCTGAACGTCTAGGAGACTGCAAAGTTGATACCCTTACAGCTTGGATGTTTTCAGGCATTCGGACAGTCTGAGGATGGACTGGAGATTTGCTGTTCACTGTTGTACCCGTCTGTGTAAATTTAACCACCCACTGAAGAATTGTTTTATGATTTGGGACATCACTGTTAGGAGGAATGCTGAAGTGCGTTTGGAAGGCGCGTTGTGTAGTGATGGTGGATTCGTTGTTTTTGAAGAATGCTTCAACTGTGAAAGCATGGTGGGCACCGGACCAAGACAAGTTGCCAACTGAAAACTCCAAGGGATTGTCTATTAAAGGACCCACACCCCGACCCACTCAGCTGCCTCTACCTCACGCAACTACCTTGACAAATGTGACACTTCATTTTGGCTCACCCTGTATTTTCATTCTCATTGCATGTTTCATTTTTCTTCTGTATGTTGCCCTCTGCTTTAGCTTGAGCTCATCCACAGTCTCTTTTTTATTCTAAGCCTGGATATTTGAAGTACTGGGGCTGCGACTGGTGATGCTGTGTGCGCCGCATGGGCTTTAGTCCGAGGTTAGTGCTGTAGTTGTTATCTCTGTCTAGTACTTGCAGATGACGACTCTTCATTTGCTTCATTTAACTTACCACAGAAATCATAATACGTCTCACAGCTAGTGTGATGTGGTGGTTAAAGCTTAGGACTTGAGTTCCAAACCTGCTACTGACACTGTGTGACCCTGAGCCACTCACCTCACCTGCCTGGGCTCCAACTGGAATTAACAAAAAGACAGGTAATCAATTGTATCTCAGATGTTGTAAGATTCCTGCAAAACATTGGCCAAATAAGTTTTAATAATCTAAATTTGTGTGATAACATAACATTTTCTGACTTGTATAATTCAGGTAGGAGTGGCAGGGGGGCACAAGACAGAAGCAGCCCCTTGCTGGCCTCAGTTATGCCAAACCAGCAGACACACAAGTCAGAGTTAGAGTTTGAAAAAGTTGAAGGAAAACCTGAGTACTTACAGAAAAACCCCATGAAGACACACAGAGAACCTGCAGAGTCCACACAGACAATGAGAGGTGCTGCACCACCTGATTTTCACAATGAGGTTTGTCATTGGTTCGTCGAGTCTTGGTGCCCTCTGTCTAGGCGTATGTTTCACTTTTACCAACCACATTCAACACAGGGATAACACGAGTCAACGATGTTCTTAGGTCCTGTTCTAGTCAAACATTGCTGTGTGGGGTATCAAGGGGGCCAACGTGTGGCAAAAAAATGTACTCCACAGTCCGCAGCCTGCATGTCCGACACCTGGCACTGGCAGAGAAGCTCCATTGTCAAGTGGGATTTATAACGTGATGATCCTTTCATCAGTGGGCACTGGCAGGAGTCTTTAGCTCATGTGATGTTATCCAGGGGTCTTTTATGGTTTGGCCAGGGTTGTAGCTCTGGCTCATGTTTATTCTTTGCTTCTTTGATGATTTTATTATTTTTCAAAATTTATTTGTATTTCTATCTCATTGATTATGTTTGTGACTTTGATCTTTTTATGTGATGTTTTTAATCTCTTTTCAATTGTTGTGATATTACTTTAACTTGATTATGTTTTGTTTGTTTAATTTGTAATTATTGTGCTTTTATGAGGGACGGCACGGTGGCGCAGTGGTGGCGCTGCTGCCTCACAGTTAGGAGACACCAGTTCGCTTCCCGGGTCCTCCCTGCATGGAGTTTGCATGTTCTCCCCGCGTCTGCGTGGGTTTCCTCCCACAGTCCAAAGACATGCAGGTTAGGTGCATTGGAGATCCTAAATTGTCCCTAGTGTGTGCTGTGTGTGTGCCCTGCAGTGGGCTGGCGCCCTGCCCGGGGTTTGTTTCCTGCCTTGCGCCCTGTGTTGGCTGGGATTGGCTCCAGCAGACCCCTGTGACCCTGTAGTTAGGATATAGCTGGATGGATGTGCTTTTATGTCCTCTTATGTTCCTTATGTTTCGGGTTTGGTTGCCTTTTTATGTGTCTTGTGGGTGGAACCCATGGAGGTGTGGCCACCCTGACATCACAGCTGAAGGACCGCCCTCAGCATATATAGTGTGAGGTTGAGGAGCAGCTCTTTTACTATCTAATGGGAGTGATGGTCTGTCAGTGTATGTGGCAGAAATGACAGCAATGGAAGAACAAGTTAAAGCACAGAGAGTTGTAATGTGTGCAGAGTCTTCTTCACTGTTTCACAGTGTAAACTTCTTCAGGTCAGCTGGCATGAGTTGTCACCGGAGGTTTATTATAAGTTATACTAGACAAAGAGCCCGTTTCGACAACATAAGATGAAACGGGCACGAGTGGAATAGTAATAAGTATAAGCACCACAAACCTGATATAGGTGTATTGAATGAATGCGTAATTGAATCAGAATGCGTAATTAGGCCTCGAGCTGTAGTCGAAATCGCCTTTCAGGCCTCTAGAGCTTTAAACGAAGTCGCCTTTCTCTTTGAATTTTTGCGGCCGTAAATCCGCCGCCTGCTGCGATGCTGGTCTCGTAAGGTTTTTCGGGCAGCTGCGCGGAAGGCAACTGCGCATTCGGCTTCGGACGGACGTGAGTGAGTGAGTGAGTGAGTGAGTGAGTGAGTGAGTGAGTGAGTGAGTGAGTGAGTGAGTGAGTGAGTGAGTGAGGAGGCTGGCGAATTATATATAAGATTGTTTGAAATATATGGATATTCTGGTCCAGTTTTTGTTAGGCTCCTGCTGTTTTTTGGAAAAAAAAGGGCCAACACCCTTGCTAAAAAAGGCAATTAGAAGGCCAGAGGTGAATATCATAATTAATGTGGAAAGGGAGAAAGTGAAGTCTATCAAAGAATAAAAAGTGGCAAAGGATATGGGATGAAAGCACAAAGGAAGGTGGTGCTATGAATAATGTGGGTCAGTGCAAGAGAAACGCCTGATGTGTACAAACTCAAAAGAGGATATATGGCTGAGAAGGCTGAGACTTGGACATACTGGTTTAAGTTTAACACATGGGAAACATGATAATGGCAGGTGTGAATTGTATATGCTACCAGATACAGTTTATCCAAAATAAAGTATGGAATGAGTAAAAATTTTTTAGAAAATGATGAGTAATGCAAAAGGATTTGGAGTGAGAGAGATCTAAGGAGTTAAAAAATGGGTCACATAAGGTTGTGAGGGATGGCCCTTACCCGGCTGGGGCGCCACTGCATTGGAAGGACTGATGGAGAGAGAGAGCAAACTCAGGGCATTATCTCCCACGGAATGCTACATGGTAGCCCCCCTGGCTTGCAGCAGCACCAAGATTTCCCACATGGCATCTTGGGAATTGAATTCTTTGATCCAGCCCTGTTGGGTACCCTGGGTGCCATCAGGGGTTGCTGAGGGGACTGAGGAGCTCTACTTCATGGGGCTCCAGCGTTACCTGGAAGTGCTCCCAGGGCAAGCCATTGGGACACAGAAAACACTTCCAGGGATTACTTAAAAGGAGCTGCCTGCCACTGCACCGAGAGCCAGAGGCAGGAGGGAGAAGACGAAGCTTGCTGGAGGAGGAGTGGAGAGAAGGAAGACAGAGAAAGAGAAAGAAGACAAAGTGTTGTGGTGGGCTGCTTTGCACTTGCTCTACTGTGCTGTGGGAAACAGTGGAAAAGCATTTCCACAAATAAAAAGCCTGTGTGTGTTGCTGGACTTGTGTCTGTTTGTGTCGGGTTTGGTGAGCTGGTGCTCCCCCTGCAGGCAATAAGGTATAATAATGCAGTAAGTACATCTATAGTCAAAACAGGTCTGGGTAGGAGAATCTGAATTGACCATCTCTGTCTCACACTTCAGTTCAGCAGATGAAGGTAATGCACATTTAAAGGGGATGTGGACTTCCTTAAAACAAAGAAGAAGAAGAAGAAGAAGAAGAAGGAGGAGGAGGAGGAGGAGGATCCTTCAGGAATTTACTGAAGTTCAAAGTAGGAATTATTCTTGTAAGTATTGACTTTTTGGATTTATCACTTCTGTCTTTGAGTTTTTAATTACAGATTTGGATATATTTGCTGTTTTTCCTTTTTTGTTCTTTTGTTTTTGGTGAATATAAAATAAATTATAAAGATTCCATATTGGACGGGTCTCTCTAGCCAAAGGTGTACAGTTTCCTTTGCCTAGACAGCCATTTTTGGTGTATTTTGAAATTTAAAAGTTGTTTTCCCTTTTTTTGGGCCTGTGTAGGCCGAAGCCAGGATGAGCTGTTTGGGGATCACGCTGCCTGGTATAGGGGAGGGAAGGCCTGGCCTGGTTTAAGGTTCTTTTAGGAGGCCTCAGATCCTTTTTGCTTTTTCTATTGCACTCATTTCATGACCACCTCCAGGGATTTCATTTCTTTCTCCATGACACCTGCACCATTCTGTTTTTCGTTTTCAAGAGTTGCCATACTCGTGGTTGGCAGCCTACTTCCATGAGGACATGTAAAAAACTTGTGTGTTCTGATGGGTTTGATTTGGCACCTCAGCTGTACTCAGCTGGTGAATAGATGATAATCCAGATAATCAGAAGTCGGGTCCCCTCTGTAGGGTCGGTGTCCTGTGCATTGAACCTGATGCTGGCTTCCATGACACTGCCGTAAATTGAAGGGGTTTGAAAGCAGGAGTGTCATACAGTATGGCTGAACTGAAATGCATTGTGTAGAATCGAGAGAGAGAGAGGGGAGTAAACGGCGTAGCCCACCCCCCCCCCCCACCCCCCTTTGTCATCTCTCTCTGTGTATAGGCACGATTTCAGCATTTCTAAGATAAACACTCTCACTTTTTTTATACTCTTTGGAAAGATGCCAGTCGTTGTCACTGCGTGATCCTGCTCTCGTTTATGCCAGCAGCAGAGATCTCAAGGAGGCCAGGAATCACCCCCCACCCGCCATATGACAGCTCATACATATTCATTTTAGAATAAGAAAGCATACATCTTACCCGCCTGTCACTTTTGTTACAATGATCAATAGTGAAGACCAGGGCTAGAACTTGAATAATTTCTCTGTGTGTATTTTATATGTCTGCACTTACTTTATCCGTCAATCAGTCACTCGGGGCTGTCTGTCTTTAATGTAATGTTTTTTTTTCTTTCAAACCATGTGGTGTTTTATCTGTGTGTCGGCGCGGGGAGGGGGGGTGTTTATCTCTGTCAGCTTGATCTGTCTATCCTCTATCAATCCTCCATTGTATAATATCAGCGAGTATTAGACATATTCCATCAAGCATCCAGACTGCTTTTTAATAGACAGAACAGGCATCAAAAAGGGCATGCAGAAAAATAAAGAGAGAGAGAGAAAGAGAGACTATGGGGGGGGGGGGGTTTAGGGGGCTGATGGGAGGTGGGGAGCGAGTTGCTGTAAAGCCTTTGGCTTTTGCAGACACACAATTAGTGCAGCCTGCGTAGCCGTTTCCAAGCTCCTCTTCCTTTTCTCTCTTACGCCTTAATTGGAAGCCAGAGAGACCAGCCGAAATCGCATTAACGGGGGCCCCGCCAGAGAAAGTCATCCATCTTTTTTTATTACAGCGTAATGGGGCTGCTTGGGAGCTGAGATTCGATTTGTCACCAGCCTCGTTCGCTGATAACGGGCATTTGTCATCACTTTCTCCCCGTGTTAATGTCATCATCTCTGGCTGACAGCTGGCCCCGTCGAGGGAGCATCAGCGACAGAGCACATCCGTCAACATAATATTTCCTCGGCCAAGGGGACTGGCGCGGCAATAAGCGCACATTAAAGTACTTATGAGGAGAAAATCTGTTGTCATTAATTAAAATGTTAGTGTGTGCACGCATGTCTGTCGTGTATGGAGCACTGAGTAGCGGGTGTGCCAGCGAGGCTTTTTGGGCTTGTCAGCCGCCATTTCACAGGCACCGCCAAGCCGAACCAAAGGAAGAGGAGAAGCCTGTAGGTGACAAGTACTGCGGCTTCAGACCATAAGACTACTGACTGAGACCTCACTGCTGGCTCCTTTTATTACATCACCTGCCTGACTTCATGATTTGGAACTTGCCTTAGATTACAGCATCGCAGAAATAAATAAAGGTGTTGAAATGTTAGTGCAAACAGAATTTAGAGAGGAAAGGATAGGAAAAGAAGGGCATACACATAGCGCGACATGTCCGGGTTTGGATGGTTTTTGTATATTACTGAATACAACATCATGTGTCACAGCGCTGAGAGAACACTTCACCCTGCCAAGTAACTTGAAGGCCCAAGTGTGTGTGTGTGTGTGTATATAGATAGATATATCTGTGTATGTATGTATATATATATATATATATAAAGATATACAGTATATATATATATATATATATATATATATATATATATATATATATATATTGTGAGGGATGGCCGGCCTGTCATCCCGGCCAACACCCCCAGGCCACCAGATGCAGCTCTCCCTGTGGCATAGGGGTTCCCCGAATTCCAGCAGGGCCTCATGGACCTTGTAGTTTTTACAACCAGCCCTGCTGGATACCATGGGGACCTCCAGGAGACGCTGTAGGGAGGCTCAGGGAATTCTACATGCCCTATAACCTGGAAGAACGTCATAGGCAAGGCGACAAGGGAAATGACATGCTTCTGGGATGAAGAAGAGGATTTTTATCTGACCCAGAAGTGATAGATCACATGGACTGAGGGATTGGAAACACTTTCGGGTCAGGGAATATAAAAAGACTATGGGAAATCCCAGACGATGAGCTGAGCTGGGTGGAAGGGTGGCAACGCATCTGGGAGTGTGAAGGAATTGATTAGTGTAGTGATTATTGATTTATTATTGAGTATTGTGGAGTGGAGGGTGCTTTGTGCAGTTTATTATAATAATAAAGTATTCATTTTGGACTTTTATCTGGTGTCTGACGTCTGGTCTGAGGGTTCAAGGGGTCACGGGGACCCGTAAAATGTCACTATATATATATATATATACAGTACAAGGAGAGAGAGAGAGAGTGAGTGAATGAGACTGTATATATATATATATATATATATATATATATATATATATACTTATATATTATATAGTGTCCACTAGGGGACTAACAACACCCTAAATCCCAGACACAACTACAATGACATAAGTCCGAATTTGAATAAAAGATTAATTGAACACCAATACCTCAACAAAAGGCTTCTTTATACTGTTACATAAAAGCACCAAACAATTCTTTTTTCTTTTCTCTGTCTTTCTTCTCTTCCACTTCTCCCAGGTGAGCTTTGTCTGTCTGCCACCTGACTCTGATTCACCTGGGTGAGGCAGAGCGACTCTTTTTATCTCAGACCTGGGTTTATGTCAGGTGCTGGGGCATAGCCCACTGGAAGCAGTTCCAGGTCAAACAGAAGTCCCCAAAAGTAGGGATCACGAATCCCCTGGAATCCAAAAGGGCTGCCACATGGGACTACAAGTCCCAGTATGCTCTGCGGGTGTCCATGTGGGAATACTAACCCAGGGATGCTGCTATCTAGGGTTCTGGGGGAGACCATAGCCACGTTCCATTGTCTCTGTCTGTCATTCCATTTCACTGACCTCCTTGTCGGGTAAATGTCTCTGCTCTATCCCAACTCTCTTTATATTGTTGGCATCCAATGCCTGCCTCCTGGATAGAACATGAAATGTCTTGTTTTCTTCTTCATCATGGCTTCTCAGCAAAGTAGTGGAGCAGCACCCATCCTGAAAGGGGTGCCTGCCCATTAGTGCTCTGCATCACTCTATCTATCTATCTATCTATCTATCTATCTATCTATCTATCTATCTATCTATCTAGCGCCTTCAGAAAGTACTCAGACCACTTTACTTTTTTCACATTTTATTATGTTGCAGCCTTGTGCTTGAATACATTTTTCCTTTCATCAAATAGCGGGCAATACCCCAGAATGACAAAGCAAAAACAGGATTTTAGGATTTTTTACAAATTTATTAAAAAAATCCCTAAATATCACACTCATGCAAGTATTCAGACCCTTTGCTATGACCTGGCTCAGGCACGCCTCATTTTATTGATAACCGTTGAGATGTTTCTCTGCCTGATTTGGAGTCCACCTGTGGTTGATTCAGTTGATTGGACAGGATTAAGAATGGCACACAGCTGGCATTGTGTATCAATGGAAAAACCAAACCATGGAGTAAAAGGACTCGGCTGCATACCTTGGAGGCAGAATCAGATTGAGGTACAAATCTGGGGAAGGCTACAAAAATGTCTTTAGCATTGAAGATTCCTAAGAGCACAGTAGCCTCCATAGTTTAAAATAACCACAACTCTTCCTAGAGTTGGTTGTGATTGCCCAGCCAAACTGAGTAGTCAGGGGAGAAGGGTCATGGTAAGAGAGATGACCAAGAACCTGATGGTCACTCTGGCTCAGTTCCAGCTAACTTGAGTGGAGAGTGGAGAAACTTCCAGAAGAATGACCACTCCTCTTACATTCCACTGATTTGGTCTCTGTGGCAGATTGGCCAGACGACACATGAAAGTCCACTTGGAGTTAACGCAAAGGCACCTAAAGGACTCTCAGACCATGAGAAATAAGAGTGTCTGGTCAAATGAAACCAAGATTGAACTGTTTGTCCTCATTTCTAAGCTTATGGAGAAAACCAGGCCTTGCTCATCGCCTATACAATGCCATTCTAATGGAGAAGCACGGCTGTGGCAGCATCACACTGTGGAGTTGTTTTTCAGCAGCAGGGATTGGGAGGCTTAAGCGAAGTATGGAGCTATCCTTAATGAAAACCATCTCCAGAGTGCTGTGGAGCTCAGACTGGGCAGGAGAATGACCCTAAGCACAAAGCAAAGACAACGCAGGGGTGGCTTATGGCCAACTCTGGGAATGTTCTTGGATTGTTCAGGTAGAGCCTGGACTTGAACCCAACTGAACATCTCTGGAGAGACCTGAACACAGCTTTCCATCAATGGTCCACATCCAACTCTGCAGAACTTGAGAGGATCTGCAGAGAAGAAGGGCAGAAAATCAACAATTTCAGGAAGACTCCAGGTCGTAAGTGCTGCCAACAGTGCTTCAATGAGGTACTCAGTAAACGGTCCAAATACTTGTGTCAATGTGATATCTCAGTTCTTTATTTGTAATAAATTTTGCAAAACTTCCTAAAAATCTTGTTTTTGATTTGTCATTCTTGGGAGTTGAATGATGTTTGACAAGGAAAAATGTTAAGTTGGATGATTTTAAATTAAGGCTGCAATAGAGAAAAATGTGAAAAACAGAAGAGACCTGAACACATGAATTATTTATTTTAAATAAAACTAGGGGGCTCTGCCCCCTGCTCACTTCGCTAACTAATCCCCGGCCAGTACTACATGCTGGCCTCTTTGCGGTTCTGCCGCTCGCATATGGGGATGTGGAGGTACAATTTAAACAGATTTAAATTTTCATGTGAAGTGTTACATTTGCATCCACACAACGTATAACTGCCCATGATTGCATTTTGTTTCTTTCTCTCTTTTTCAAATGTTTGTCTCTGTGATTAGTTGTCTTTGCAAAAGCTATTCTAATGGGAAACTGTTAACGTTTTAATATAAATGGCATATCAAGATCTCTATTGGTGTATAATGTTATCCGCGGAAGATGTACTACATTACCTTTCTTGGATACAGCCTTCTTTCTCCAGTATTTCGTGTGTTGGAAGACCAGACGTTGTTAACGGTTGTACATATTCTTCAGGATATTGTAAGTTGTTGTTTGCATTTTCCGCGCGATCACCACCGACTGTTTCAGCTTAGTCTATTGATACACATTTAGCCAATTTGCCGTGTAACCGATCAACATTTATGGTGTAAATTCGTTTGACTTCCTAGTTTCTCCGTGTTAGGATTGCCTGTGTACTTAATTCTTCTGCTGATAACCCTTTGTGATGAAATTCTACAATAAGATTTAGACATAATACGTCTTCTTTAATTGGGAACTTAAAGTGAGGAAAACGTTAAAACTTATAAGAGGTGAGAGTGCAGGAAGTGTGTCTGTCAAAAGCAATTACAAGACTGAGAGGTGAGAGTACCGTGGTCTTGTTTGACAATAGTTGCTAGGAGGGCGTGACTTTTAAAAATATCATGGCAATATTCTCATCTCGCGGGACTTGAAAAAATCTTTTCCAAAAAGTCATCTCGTCGAAAGATTTGTTTCTATAATAGAGAGTAATAATTCACAAAAACCATACCTAAGGGAGCCATTCAAAACATCTGGAAACACATTACTGAATATGGATCAAGTATAATTGTTAACTACAGAATATAAGTTAGGAGTGCCCCCAGGACCAGCAGGTAGCTCTGTCATCTTGTCTGCGACAAGTGTCTTTGGGGTGGTCTGCTCCTTTAAGGGAGACGTGAGGTTCAGGATAGCAGGGTCAGCTCGAGCTGCTTGGCAAAGTTCATGAAGGAGGTGCCAAAGCCATTGTTGAGATTATAGATTATAAAACAATTTAGGAATTGTGAAATGTAAAACTCACTAAAACTAGGCTTTGGAGATTTGTAAAGTCTTTTGGGTGGGAGTGAAAGAAATATACCAGCCTAACATTTTTTTCCACAGCCAAACTGCACCTCGACACCTCAGACCTTCCATGTGGCTCGTGCCCTCATCTGCCTCATGTACGCTTACCTGCTTTTTGACACTGCTGGTTCTTCTTCATACCATTCATTTGTTGTCAGAGATAAGACACCAGCACTCATCCTCCTCAACTGTGTAAAATGACCCCAGGGTCCGTCTACCAATGGATTTAAGCAGCAAAGAAGTGCCTCCAAAGTGCTTCCAGGTAAGTGCTCTTCTCCTGGCTGGGGTTCAGATCCATGTGTTGTGTCTTTTTTGTTCATCGTTGAGCCATTTATTTTTGTTAACTATGGGGCTTTGCCCCCTGCTCTCCAACCCTTGGGGGCTGAGCCATTCAAAGGACGTCAGGGCGGTCCTTCATTAGAGAAAGCGATTGCATTTAAAGAGTTGGTATATAGAAGAGTATGGGGGGGTGCAGGAGAAAGACGATTTGGTCCTTAGTTATTATTAATATAAAAGCAGTTATTTGAGTATTTCACTACTGCTGTCTGTTTTAAATACCACGAAGAGTAAAACGTAGTAAAAATTAAAACATAATAAAATGTAAGAAAAAGTAAGTAAAAAATTTAATTACATTAACACCTCATCAAAAACAATATTATGAATTACTTTATCCTCAAACTTACATTCTATAAATGTTGCTTTTTTGCATTTCTGTTCGCATATTGTTTGGGATATTTTTCTCTTTCTCATTTAATGGACGATTCTCTTTGTTCTTGATTTTTATTATACGCAGCACTCTTTTGTTAATTTTCTTTTTTTCAGCATCGATCGCAATCTAAAACTCAGCATTCTTGAATAGGTAATTTACTTTTCTGCCTTGCCATTATAACTGCCTGCATTGAGGGGCGAGTTAGCAGTACTGAGAGTGTCATGGGGTGATACGGAGAGAGGATGTGCGCGGTAGGAGTAACGATTGGGCGAGTGGTGTGGAGGTCACGGCTGAATAACGCGGACACAATAGAAAACTTTTTAATGTAACAGAGAGATGCTTCTTTTTTATTATTGTATTTTTGTTGCCTGGATGTATTTTCTGAGTGGTCCCCCAATAAATCCAGAGGGTTTTCTAATGGCTTATTGTGAATGTGCTCTGCAGTTTAGTGAGTTCTTCTGCTATTTGTTGTGCTTTGTGCTTTTTTTGATTTTTGTTCTTCTGCTGTGTTTTTCGATTTCACCTTTGGATTACTGTATTGAGACTTGGTTGCTTTTGGAATTGCCTGTTGCAGGCATTGTGTGCCTCTTGTGCTCTTCAGTGCTTCACAGTGTAACTTAGCCTTTCTTTTATTCCCCATGGCTCCACCTGTGTAGTAGTGAAACAGGACAAACTTTAAAAATCAATAAACAAAAAGGTGTTGCTAGCTAAGCAGAGGCATGGTACACCCCATAACGTGGCCAGAGGTAGACCGATTCGAACAGTGGCTGGCACATGAGTGAGGATGGCCCTGTCTGGCTCCCCACTCGCTTCCCCTCGGCCCACAGCCTCTGTCTTGGATTCAAACAAATAAATCGATCCTGCAAGTAAACTATGATACTTAGTGCAATGACAGAAGTCACAAACTGGAATGTTCAAGCAAATTATAGAAAAAACCCGAACTAAATCCGTCAAGTAGTTCTCTTGTGAAAAGCGGACACAAATACAGACAGACAGACAGATGATGGATTTTATACAGTATATACTGTATATAGAGATGATCTTCCATTTGCCCTTATATCTAGCTGGGGTTTACCAGTAAATCCCCCTCTAGAGTGCATTTTTGGAAGTGTTTTTGGAACTGTTTAGTGTTTTAGATCTTACAGTTCATAACAACCCTCTAGCCACATTATGCACTACAGTACATTTTTCTACGGTTTTGCTTAAGGATAGATAGATAGATAGATAGATAGATAGATAGATAGATAGATAGATAGATAGATAGATAGATAGATAGATAGAGATAGATAGATAGATAGATAGATAGATAGATAGATAGAATTTATCTGAGGGGATGAATAAAGTATCTTACATATCAGCGAAAATTATTACTAATTATAAAAAAAGGAGAACAAAACATAAATAAATAATAAAAAATACAAATGGCCAACTGTTACAGTGTCAGTAGGTAGAGTGGTGAGCTGAATCACTTGTGTTGACAACGGAGTTATAAAACCTCACAGCAGCACAAACAAATGATCTTGTAAAGCGTTATCTTCTCTCACCATGCAGCAGAACACGACTGCTGTGTTTACTTCTCTGAGCTCCCAAAATGTTGCGGAGAGGGTGACTGCTATTGTCAAGGATGGCCTGCATCTTTCTCCCCATACACCTTTCCACCACAATTCCCTGTGAGTCCACACAGTCGTGCTTTCTTCACCAGCTTGTCCTGCCTCTTTGTGTTCTTATCTGTCATACTTCAACAAATGGCAGCAAAGAAGAGGACACTGACAACAACTGTCTGGTAGAATAAAGACAACGTTTCATTACATATGCTGAATGATCTGAGTTTTCTGATGAAAAAGAACCTGCTCTGGCCCTTCCTGTAGAGGACATCTGTGTTCACCTACCAGTCCAGTCTGTCATCAAAGTGGACACCTAGATATTTATAAATATGCACTACCTCAATGTCCTCCCCTCAGATATTAACAGGCTGAAGGGGGGCTTAGACCTGCGGAAACCCACAATCATCTCCTTGGTCTTCGTTGTGTTCAGAACCAAGCAGTTCCCACTGCTCCAGTCACTGAAAGCTCCAATCAGATCCCTATATTCCCCTTCCTGCCCATTCCTTCTACACTCCACAATAGCTGTATCATCAGAGAACATCTGAATGTGGTAAAAATCCGACCTCTGTTTAAAGCCTGCTGTGTATAATGTGAACTGGAATTTCACTGGTCATGAACCACCATTTTTGCTAATTTCTTTGTGAAGTGAAATTAAAAATAAGCCTGGGAATAGAAGGAGAACAAAAGGAGAAAGCAGGAGGAAGCTAATCCGATTACTTTTTGGGTTGGGAATGATAGGCCTTTGAACTTTGTTTATGAAGATCTAGAGGGCACTCTAGTCTCCTTCAAAGTACTCTCCATGGGCCTCATACATAACGCTGTGCATAGAATTCACACTAAAACATGGCGTATGGGGAAAAAGTGGAAATGTGCGTATGCTAGGGGTGGGCGGTATGACCAAAATTCTATATCACGGCATTTTTCTAAATTATCCCGGTTTCACGGTATTCGACGGTATTTTTTTCCCATGCATGAGTGGATGTTAACCACATTTTCCACTGCAATTACTGGCTAAGAATAATCTATTCCTCTGTCTGGAGTATTGTACATTGTACAAAAAAAAAAAACATTTTAATGTGCACACAAGTATTATTACAGGTTTGCATGGCCCATGAAGTGTTAGTTTTCAAGGGGGTGGCACTAATGACGAGAAGGAATCACATTGCATGACAGATTCGGTCAAAATATAGAACCTTTTTATTGAACAAATTTTGCAAACAACTTAAACTATAATTTTGACAACATATTTTCAACCATTCAAAAAGGCATTTAGACTTAGTAAAATATCCAGAGGTACTTGTCAAAAGTTGTATTGCCCTGAACATGTCTTAGAAAAGGAATAAATATTTGTAAATTTTTGTAAACCAACTACACTTTCTGTTAATGTTGACAATCTCTGTCCACTGACAAGTTAAAGTGACTTTTTAAAAAACTTTACCATCATTAAACTGCATAATATTTAAACTAATAAATAATAGCAATAAAATAAATAATAGTATTATTACTGATAGTTGCACTATTACTTCAAGGCTTCAAGCCCAGGTGCATTACACAGTATTCACCAAATTAAAATAAAACAAGTGCAACTTGGTGATGACATCTTTACCAACTGAACCATCATTTAGGCAAACTGCATTAATATGGACCTTGCTTCAAGCTCAGCTATATGCATAAATAATACAACTGTAACTTGCATTTATAATGCTATTTGTGGTATAGCCCTACGGAATCGTTTTAGGGCCACAGTGAAGAAAAAAAAATACGGACACAGGGAAGAAATAAACAAACTATATGTCGAGAATAAAGTCGACATTTCCACTTTATTCTCATAGTTTATTTTATAATTAAAGTAGAATGTCGTAAACTAAACTTCATCCTAAAATCAATGTTTAATTTACTAGATTTTCTCAAACCCCGTCATAAGTTAAGGCAGCACATTAAATGCTTTGTGTTAAGTGTTCCCCGACCCAGTCACTACGCTTCTTAAACTGACTTCCTCTGCACTAAGAGGAGACGGCGATCACTGCACAGAATCCATTCACTTCATGATATTCCTGCTCTCTGAAAATTTAGAATGCTAAGATAAATACTTGATATCATTTTCATGATGAAATGCATTAAAGCAGGTATTACACATGCACGGTAGTGAGGCGGTAATGCTGCTCCCTCGCAGTATGGGGTCCCCAATTGCATGTTCAGTGTAGAGAACTTTATGGAAGGTGTGACGAGGGAATGAATGGGTATCGCACAGGTTTAACTTAAATATTGTGTAAATGTTGGGTTTGTGATCTGATGGTCGGAGACACGAACACAGAATTCAATGGATGTTCTACTGAGCGAGCTTTCTTTATTGCACGCATGCTGTCTCTATCTGACGTACCAAACCCCCAGTTCATATCCTTCCTTTTTCTTTCTCCACATAACCAATCACCACACGATAAACGTTGGTGTAAAATTAAAACTAGTTATAAACTTAGCCCATGGAGTGTTCAGAACTTTAAAAATATCTTCGTTATACATGTTTAATTATGCCATCCATTCAGGGTTGCGCCCATCCCTGAACGAGTCGCCAGCACATCGCAGGGTGAATACGAGCAAAACATACACTAGCAGGGTCAATATAACATAACAAAACCCCCACATCCTACATGACTTTGAAAGGAAACTGAAGCGCTGAGTAAACCCACCAGAAAAACATGCAAATGCAAGGCAGGGTACACCCAGGATCCCCTTGCTGCGACGTAGCAGTGCAACCTCCACGCCACCGTGCTCCCACATGATTAATACATGCGTTAATGCATTTCATCATGAAAATTATATCAAGTATTTATCTTAGCATTCTAAATGTTCAAGGAGCAGGGATATCATGAAGTGAATGTATTCTGTGCGGCAATCGCTGCCGGTGCCTCCTCTTAGTGCAAGAGGAAGTCAGTTTAAGAAGCTCGGGGAACACTTAACACAAAACATTTAATGTGCTATATAACTTATTACGGGGTTTGAGAAAATCTAGTAAATTAAATATTCATTTTACGATGAAGTTTAGTTTACGATGTTCTACTTTAATGACAAATTATGAGAATAAAGTCAACATGTCGACTTTATTCTCGTCATAAGCGTCGAGATTAAAGTGGAAATGTCGAGAATAAAGTCAACATGTCGTCACACTATTACACAGTACCCAGGTACATTACACTGTATTGAAAACAAATAAAACAAGTACAACTTGGCTTGCAGTATTATCCAGTAGTATAGAAACAATATTTACACATTTGAACATAATGGTACACATCCGACTTTTTAAAACCACAGTATCTCCAGGCAACAGACGGAACTCCTTTTTTTCGGCAAAAGTTCTTCTGTGTCATCATGTTCAACTTTATCGTCAGCTTCAGTTTCGGAATGTTCTCTGTTCATCTTCACCGTGCAATAACTACATTACCACTACCTATTTAGTGGTGTAGCAGTGAAAAAGAGTCCCCACGCAACATCTCTGTGTTTAGCGGTGTAGCAGTGAAAAAGGTCCCCACTTGAACAGTTTCCCGCTGCGCCACATTCCGAACGTCGTTTAGGAAATTTAAACTAGTGTTGCGGTATAAGAAAAATCCATATCATAACAAAAATAAAAAACGTTTTTTGGTATGAACCGATATACCACCCAGCACTAGCGTATGCACAAAAAAAATTCAAATGCACAAAACCGTGCGTAAGCCAACTTCCATGTTATTCTGCTACATAAATCCCAGACTTCTGCTCGTGCTAACGCTCGGGCACATGCCTGCCGCCCCACCCAGACTCCTCCCAGAATTACGCCTCTTTCAATATGCAAATCAATATAAATAGCCCTTAAGTTCAGCGTTCTGTGAAAAGACAATGGCAAAAGCACGGTGGAAAAAAATTTCAGCTAATACTGAGTGGAGGCAAGGAAAAACGTACTATTTGTTGGTTTAAACAGTGATATAAACAACAAAAGGAAGTTGATTCAGTGACAGAGTGTCGGAGAAACTCCAAAGTTCAAGTTCACAAAGTTGCACAGTGCCCGAAATAAAAAAGAAGTTGTCAGATATCAAAGTCGCTGTGAAAAGGTGAGTCTTAGCCCACCGTCTGAGTGTCATATGAAAGCTTATTAGGGTACAGAGAAAAAAAAATAGGGACACAGTTGAAAAAAAACCTTGAAATGTCAACTTTAATCTTGAAATTTCCTCTTTAATCACGTAGTTTATTTTGTCATTAAAGTAGAACATCATAAACTTAATCTTAAAATCTTTTAATTTACTAGTTTCTCAAGTCCCATCGTAACTAAAGTAGTATGTTAAATGCTTCGTATTGTTTGTGTTCTTCTATGTACTCCATGTGTGTGAATCACTACGTTCTTCCTAAACAGGCTTTCTCTTATGCCGACAGGACACAGAATCCATTACATTCATGACATTACAGCTCTCTGAACAATTTAAATACAGAGATGTATACTTATCATTTTCATAATGAAATTAATTAAAGCATGTTATTAAACATGGGGGCACGGTGGTGCAGTGATAATGACAAGCTGGCGCCTCATCCAGAGATTGTTCCTGCATCCCACAAGATGCTTGCTGCACCGTGCGCACCCCTTGATGAAATAATTTATTGCAGCAGTACATCTCTTTCAAACATACATACCCCCATTTCCTGTCCTTCCTTTTCTTTCTCCAAGTACCCAATCACCACGCAATCAGCTCTGTAATAGACGTTAAGCCATCTGTAAGCTTAGAACGCCGATTCTTCAAAACTGCCAGTCAGTCATTTTCCAACCCGATATATATATATAACACAGGGTCACGGGGGGTCTGCTTGAGCCAATCACAGCCAGCACAGGGTGCAAGGCAGGAACCAACCCCGGGCAGGGCGCCAGCCCACATCAAGGCGTGTGCACACCCACACGCCAAGCACACACACACACACAAAACCATACACACACATACACACCAGGGACAATTTAGGATCGTCAATGCACCTAACCTGCATATCTTTGGACTGTGGGAGGAAACTGAAGCACACGGAGGAAACCCACGCAGACACGGGGAGAACATGCAAACTCCACTCGGGGAGGACCCAGGATGCGAACCCAGGTCTCCTTACTGCGAAGCAGCAGCACTACCACTGCGCCACCATGCCGCCCACTTTACTTAAAGCTTCCTCTTTAAAAGCAGTTTCAAGCATCACTACAGTTTCAGCAGCTGTTTTCCCTAAGAGAAAACTAAATTTAATGCAAACTCGCTGTTCTTCATGATCACCCATCAAAAAAAAAAATCAGAGAACACATTTAATAAGCGGCAAGAAAAAACGACCCGGAATCGATGCCATACAAACAATACAGAGCAACGCCATTTGGCAAAGTGCCACACAATATTGTAGGTACGCTACACCTAGTGGCGAAACTAAGTCTAGATTGCATGCCAAAAAATCCAAAACACTCCCTTGAGATACAACACACTTGTCCCATTCCTGTATTTTCTTTTTGTTTCCAATGTCTAGAACCTCCTGCATTTCTTCCATTGTACTGAATATTTTTCCTTTCAATCTCAGTTTTGGAAACAAAAGGAAATCACAGGGATCGAGATCAGGTGGATGTGGGGTGTTCAAAGCAACAACCACATTGTTTTTTGGTCGAAAAGTCTTTGATTCAAAATGTGGTGTGTGTGCAGGTGCTTAGTTGTAGTGCCAAATCCAATTTTGGGTGCACCACTTCTCCAGATATTTTTTCCTGGAGCGTTCTTGTAGACTCCTCAGCAGTTTAATGTAACATTGCTGACTAACAGAGTGCCCATGGGAACAAGTCTGTCAGTATGTCAAAAATGCAATTGTCATTTCTGAATTTCACAGATGGGGTTTAAGTCTGAGGTTTGGCTGGGCCACTCAAGGACAGGCAGAGACTTGGACCAAAGTCACCCCATTGCTGTCTTGGCTGTGTGCTTTGGGTCATTGCTATTCTAAAGGGATGAACCATCATCCCAGTCTGAGGTGGCCTGCACCCTGCAGCAGGTTTTATTCACGGACTTCTCTGTATTTGATTGCATTAATCCTTTTCTCAATTCTGACTGCCTTCCTGTCCCTACCGCTGAGAAGCCCCTCCAGAGCATGATGCTGCCACCACCATACTTCACCATAGGGATGGTAATAAGCAGGTGATGAACAGTGCTTGGTCTTTGCCAGACGGATTTCAATTTTTGTCTTATCAGACCCGAGAGTGTTCTTCTTCATACATAAGTTTTACTCAAGAGTGGCTTCAGTCTAGTCACCCTACCATAAATGCCTGATTGATGTGGTGCTGCTGAGATGCTAGTCCATTGGGTTCTTGGTCACCTTGCTGAGTCCTTGTGGTTCCAAACTTCTTCCAAGTTTGTCTCTCCTGGGAAGATTCAAAGCTTTAGTAATGGTTTTATACCCTTGCCATCTATGCCTCACCAAAATTTGATCTTGGAGGTCTACAGAAAGTTCCTTTGACTTCATGGCTTTGTTTGGGACTTTGTATACACTGGTGTGGGCCTTTCTAAATGATGTCCAATCAGTCGGCTTGAATCAAGCTGTAGACGCATCTCAAGGATACACCCAACTGTGATTTGGAGTGCCACAGCAATGGGTCTGAATGCTTACAGAAATAAGAGATTTCGGTTTTTGATTTTTAATAAATGTGCAGACTTTTCTGAAAACAGGTTTTAAATTTGACATTATGGGTTATTGAGTTTAGATTGATGGGCAAAAATGGCAAAGTTATCAATTTACAATTAAATCAACAACACAATAAAGTGTGTACAAAGTGAAAGGGTCTGAATACATAATGAATCCACTGTATATATAAATATATATATATATACACAGTGTGTATATATAGATTGATAGATAATTTTTGATTATAATGTTGAATCCTTCCCTTGTCATCATTTTATTATTGATAAAACCCCTACCTTCTAGGGTTGGGTCACCTCCCGAGTACCCCTAACGATCACACTATCTATGTCATAGGCCATACTCCTTTGTACAGCTCTCGAGAATGCAGGGTAGGGTATCAATACAACCAGGAGCCGAGGGTCGAGTGTGAGGGACTTTCTTGTCTATCATCTGTACACAGTATTACAGCATACAGTGACATGAGATGACGTTTCCCAGGACCTCAGAGGAACATGTACACAATCAACTAGAACACGTACAGTATAACATAAAAAACAGGATAAGTGCAGGACAAGTATGAAACTGTACTATACTAAAGCTATACCACAATGAACAGATTAAATAATTCATCCACTATCCAACCCGCTATATCCTAACTACAGGGTCACGGGGGTCTGCTGGAGCCAATCCCAGCCAACACAGGGCACAAGGCAGGAAACAAACCCCGGGCAGGGCACCAGCCCACCGCAGGGTGCACACACACACACACCAAGCACACACTAGGGACAATTTAGAATCGCCAACGCACCTCACCTGCATGTCTTTGGACTGCGGGAGGAGACCGGAGTACCCAGAAGAAACCCACGCAGACATGGGGAGAACATGCAAACTCCACGCAGGGAGGACCTGGGAAGTGAACCTGGGTCTCCTAACTGTGAGGCAGCAGCGCTACCTAGATTAATGAAAACAACAACTGACAATAAGTCACAATACTAACAGATGTACGAATGTGGGATATCATTCGGATCAACTACTAGAAGCAGATCTGAGGGGTGGTGGTCAGCACAGAGTTTAGAGTCCGGAAGCCAGGGGTTGAAGCCGTTGCAGGACCTGACAGAAGTGGTTTAAACGCTACAATATCTTCTGCCAGATGGAAGTAGAACAAAGAGACTGTGGGAAAGATGGGAGCGATCCTTCATAATGTCATAGGCTTTACAAGTTCAATGCTTGATAAAAATGTCTTTAGTGGAGAGTAGAGTGGTCCCAGTGACATTTTCTGCTGTGTGCACTTTCCGTTGTAGGACTCTGTGGACAGAGATACTATGTAAATCTGCTTTCACAAGATAAGGTTTGCAATAACTTGCACCTCTCGATCCTTTCTGCTAGGCTTAACTTTATTGTCCAATTTAATTGGAAATATCCAAGTTGGCCTTTGTAAAATTCAGTCTTGGTGGAATTAAGGATCATGGTGTAGATCTTAGGCTGGTCATTCTTGGTTTAGGTCTGTGTTTTGGGAACATGGCTTAACTTTTCTTGCAGTGTATCCTATCAATTCTGTTTAAATTGTGTATTTGAATTGCATATTACATACATATATAAGTATATTCATACTTATAATGTGATCTGCTATTATTTTCATTAATAGATGGGAGTTAAAAGTTTCATGTTGTACATTATTTGTGACTTACAATATAAATAATAATAAGTTGCATTTATAGAGTGCCTTTCACAAACTCAAGGTCACTTTACACACAGAAAAAATTACACAGAAGACGCAAGTTCATAGAAGAGGAAAGATTTGAGTTGAGATTTAAAGGTGAAGAAAGATGAGCAATCTCGGAGAGACTGAGGAATAGAGTTCCAGAGTTGAGAGTCCATAACACTGAAGGACATACATGTCTATTTTGTGTGCATTATATATTGGTTGGCTTAAATTTATACTTTTATTACTAAGAGCGCACACTAGTTTTCATATGGTTTCCTCATGTCATGTGGTGAGTGCAGAAACGCGCTGTATCAGTACTTGCACCCAACCTCTCTCTCATGTCGGAGTTGTTTTTTATCCAGGTACTTTGGTTTTCTGCCCACATTCCAAAGAAGTCCATTTTCGGCTAACTAGATTCTCTAAATCAGTCTGCTGTGAGCGAGTGTGGGTGTACGAGTGTGTGGGTGTATGACCTGTGACGGATTGGTAGCCTGTCAAAGTCCGCTCCCTCCTTTTGTCATTCACACACATGTATTCTGTCTTGTTCCTACTGACCTTCATTCCTCTCCTCTATAGAGCATATCTCCACCTCTCCAGGGTCTCCTCAACCTGCTCCCTACTCTCGCTACAGATCACAATGTCATCAGCAAACATCATAGTCCACGGGTACTCCTATCTAATCTCATCTGTCAACCTGTCCATCACCATTGCAAATAAGAAAGGGCTCAGAGCCGATCCCTGATGTAATCCTACCTCCATGTTGAATGCATCTGTTACTCCTACCGCAGACCTCACCACAGTCACACTTCTCTCGTACATATCCTGTACAACTCTTACATACGTCTCTGCCACTCCTGAATTCCTCGTACAATACCAAAACTCCTCTAAGGGCACCCTGTCATATGCTTTCCAAAGGTCTACAAAGATGCAATGCAACTCCTTCTGACATTCTCTATATTTCTCCATCAACACCCTCAGTGCAAACATCGCCTCTGTGGTGATCTTTCTTGGCATGAAACCATACTGCTGCTCACTAATCATCACCTCCCTTCTTAACCTAGCTTCCACTACTCTTTCCCATAACTTCATGCTGTGGCTCATCAATTTTATCCACCCTGTAGTTACTACAGTCCTGCACATCCCCATTATTCTTAAATATCAGCACCAGTACACTTCTTCTCCACTCCTCAGGCATCCTCTCACTTTCCAAGATTCCATAAAAAACTCCACTGCCATCTCTCCTAAACACCTCCATGCTTCCACAGGTATGTCATCTGGACCAATGGCTTTTCCATTTTTCATACTCTTCATAGCTGTCCTTACTTCCTCCTTGCTAATCCGTTGCACTTCCTGATTCACTATCACCACATCATCCAACCTCTTCTCTCTCTCGTTCTCTTCTTTCATAAGCCTCTCAAAGTACTCTTTCCATCTGCTCAACACACTCTCCTCGCTTGTGAGTATGTTTCCATCTTTATCCTTTATTACCCTAACCTGCTGCACATCTTTCCCAGTTCGGTCCCTCTGTCTAGCCAATCGGTACAGGTCCTTTTTCCCTCCTTAGTGTCCAACCTCTCATACAGTTCATCATACGTCTTTTCTTTAGCCTTCGCCACCTCTGTCTTCACCTTGTGCCTTATCTCCTTGTACTCTTGTCTACTTTCTGCATCTCTCTGACTATCCCTCTTCTTCTTCGCCATCCTCTTCCTCTGTATACTCTTCTGTATTTCCCCATTCCACCACCAGGTTTCTTTTTCCTCCTTCCTCTGTCTAGATGTCACGCCAAGCACCCTTCTTGCTGTTACCATTACTGCATCTGCTGCAATTGCCCAGCTGTCTGGGAACTCTTCACTGCCACCCTGTGCCTGTCTTATCACCTCTCTAAATTCAACATTGCAGTCCTCCTTTTTCAACTTCCACCATTTGATCCTTGGCTCTGCCCTCACTCTCCTCCTCTTTTGATCTCCAATGTCATCCTACAGACCATCATCCTATGCTGTCTAACTACACTTTCCCTGCCACCACTTTGCAGTCTTCAATCTCCTTCAGATTGACTCTTCTGCATAGGAAGTAATCTACCTGTGTGCATCTTCCTCCATTCTTGTACGTCACATTATGTTCCTCCTTCTTAAAATATGTATTCAGTACAGCCATGCCCATCCTTTTGGCAAAATCCACTATCTGACCTGAATCTCACCTTCTTCATTCCTCTCCTTGACACCATACCTACCCATCACCTCCTCATCTCCACTGTTCCCTTCACCAACATGTCAATTGAAATCCACTCCAATCACCACTTTCTGTCCCTTGGGTACACTGTTCATCACTTCATCCGACTCACTTAAGAAATCTTCTTTCTCATTCATTGCACACTCAGCTTGTGGGGCATATGCACTAACAACATTCTTCATCACACCTCCAATTTCCAGCTTCATAATCATTACTCTGTCTGACACTCTTCACATACTGTTCCTTCAGAATAACTCCTACTCCATTTCTCCTCCCATCCACACCTGACAGAACAATTTGAATCCGCCTCTGATCCACCTGGCCTTACTCTCCTTCCATTTAATCTCTTGCATGCACAGTATATCGACCTTCCTTCTCTCCATCATATCAGCTAACTTTTTCCTCTTACCAGTCATATTTCCAAACATTCAAAGTTTCTACTCTCAGTTCCACTCTCTTTACCTTCCTCCATTCCTCTTTCCTCCAGACACGTCTCCCCCCTCCTCTTCTTCAGCCAACATTAGCCCAATTTCCACCAGCACCCTGTTGGCAGTCGTTGTTAACCCGGGGCTCGACCGATCCAGTATGGAAATCTGTATTGTTGTCTGCATGTTGATCTGGCAAAATTTTACACCAGATGCCCTTCCTGACGTAACCCTCCCCATTTATCCAGGCTTGGGACAGGCGCGAAGAAACACACTGGTTTGTGCATCCCCTGTGGCTGGGTACCATAACTAGATATGGGTCTAAAGTTCCCATCAAGCTTGCACTGTAAGATTGCTTAGAGTTCAAAGAGCTTTGTAAGCACAAGCACAAGGTCCATTCAGTGCTGTGATCCTTAAAATGGTCTAAAACCCAAGTAACTTGCTCTGAAACAAATGAAGCTTAGTAAGTGTACTCCATGATAGCAACCCAAAGTTACGTAAGCATGCTCAGCAGTATCGCAGAGCCTGCTTCTGCCATTGACTTTAGGCCACAGAGAGGTCACATGATCAAAAGCATGCCTACCTTATAAGTGGCACAGTGACTGGCCTTACAGCATGAAAAACAAGCACACAACATGAACCAAAGAAGAGTTGGGGTCCCAAATGGCAAAAGGCATTACAATAATTGTTAAGGGCAGAATGAAAGCCTAGGAAATGTGACAGTAGTGACCAAGAGCTGAAGGAGACATTGAAGGGATGGGACAAGTTCACGGTCTGGGACTAGCACGGGTCATAACCAGAAAAGTCAAAGTTGAAAATGGCACAAGAGCAAAACAAGACTCAGGGTCAAAAAGGCAAAAGAAGTGGTCAAAAACTAACAATAAGTAACAGTAATAACTGACAATAACTAGAAGTAAGTAGCACTGAGGAAGATGTTTCTTATATTTCATTAAGCTTCCATGAAAGATGGCATTGCCATTTTATAGCAGGATACCCAATGACATACAGTAGTGCATCACATGTAAGCAATTGGAACTGGTTGCTAAAAAAACACCACGTCCTCTAAAATGGAATCAAAACAAAATATTAAAATTCTTTAATATCAGTAAAATTGATAATACATGCAAAAATGTCAAAAAAATGACAGAAGACATAAACAAACCTGGAATTATAGCAGTAATAAATGACAGCTCCACTGCTTGGGGTCAGCAAATCAACTCTTGAGCTCATCAGACCTCAGAGGTGGGAGTGATGATGGGTGGGCATTTAGCTGGAGATCACAGAACTTCTTCTGGGTTGGTGACTTTGGGACTGCAGAGGAAGCAGACAGGCACGTGAGCCCTCTGGCTTCTCCAAAATCCCCCTGCTGTGTGATCCCTTTGGCTTCATCCCACTGGGCTCACGTGAATCATCACCCGCCCTTGACATGGTTCTTTGTTTGAATCTCACTTCCTTTTTTTATAATGTTATCCTTGACTTTTTTGAGGTCTGGTTTGCTCACAATTACTCCCTGGTAAGCTACTACATATATAAATACACATATACAGTATTATATTGGATTTGCCTCATTGTTTGCCAAAGGCACATAATTAAATACATTTAAAACTATTTCAGATATCATGCCCAGCATGCACTGTCAGTGTACCTTCTACGCCTTTCTTTGGTACCCTTGTGTGTCTCAGCCTGTCTTGGCTAATACAGTGGAGCACTTTAAAAAACTACTGAAAACACATTATTTTAACATGGCCTTCTCATAACTTCACTGTAATTTAATCCTGATACTCTGTATATCTAATTCATTATAATAACTATTCATTCAAAATCTGTACTAACCCCTACTCTCTCTTCTGTTTCCTTTTCCGGTGTCCTGTTGGTGGTGGCGTGCGCCACCACCATCTACCCAAAGCACCATGATGTTCCAACAATGATGGATGGATTAAAAGCCAGAAGTCTGTATGACCATCAGCATCAAGTGACTCCGTGAAAAACCCGAACTACAAAGAGGACTATTTCATTTATGTTAGGTAGAATGCCCAAAGGGGACTGGGCGGTCTCGTGGCCTGGAACCCCTACAGATTTTATTTTTTTCTCCAGCCTTCTGGAGTTTTTTTTGTTTTTTCTGTCCACCCTGGCCATCGGACCTTACTCCTTTCTATGTTAATTAATGTTGTCTTATTTTAATTTCTTATTTTGTCTTTTATTTTTCTTCTCTTCATTATGTAAAGCACTTTGAGCTACTTTTTGTATGAAAATGTGCTATATAAATAAATGTTGTTGTTGTTGTTGTTGGTTGGCGATTGCTCTCTTGATTGCATTCCCATCCCATAAAGCCTTCCACTCTGACTCTGTCATTGTGAGGTGTCTTGCTCACCCCATTCTCTTTTTTGACTACCACCAATTGTAGATGGACACCCATGACCTGCTGTGAAAACATCATTCATATTCTTGCAAATACTTTTAAAGTACTTTGAAGGCGTCTCTCAGCATTACTCCTATGCTTTTCTTGGGTATCCACCTGTGTCTCAGCCTCTTTTGCCTGGAGCGTTCTCTCAGTTGTGTTACACTAATCAGATCGGGCACACACAGACAGTAGTGTTTTAGTTCCGTGTCCTCCATAATGATTTGGACGAAGACACATTTTCCCTTGATTTGATCCTGTGCTCAAGAGTTTAAAATTACAAATCAAACAATTCAGATGGGATTAAAGTGCACATTGCAGACTTTCATTTGCATTTTGGTCACAGCATGTAGAAATGACAACACTTTTCCTACATGGTGCCCGATTTCAGGGCACTATGATGTTTGGGACACAGCAATGGCAGGTCTATTGAAACTGTCAATTTAGGACTTTGTCACATATCCCCTGCATATAATGACTGCTTGAAGTCTATGAATTGCAGACATTACCGGGTGCTGAGGAGCTTCTCTGGTGATGTGCTGCCAAGCCCCTTCTTCATCTTCTGCTTGTTTCGGGGCTTGTTACCTTAAGTTTTCTCTTCAGTGTATGGAAGGCCTGCTCAATTGGCTTTAAATCAGGTGACTGGGTTGGAAATTCAAGAACTTTCCATTTTTTTGCTTTGAAAAACTCCTGTATTGCCTTAGCAGTATGTTTGGGATTATTATCTGGTTGTAGGATGAAGCGCTGTCCAATGTGTTTAGAGGCATTTATTGAAACTTGAGCAGATCAGATATTTCTGTACACCTCACACTGCATTGTGCCCCTGCCACCAGCAGTTCCATCATCAATGACGATAAGTGTGCCAGTACCTGTGGCAGCAATACCTGCTCAAGCCATAACACTCCCACTTACATGTTTCACAGAGGAGGTGGTCTGCTTTGGATCTTGGGCAGTTCCTTTTTTGTCTCCCCACTTTGCTCTTTCCATCACTCTGACACAAGTTAATCTTTGTCTTGTCTGTCCACAAGACCGTTTTTTCCATAATTCAGCAGGCTCTTTTAAGTCCTTTTTCACAAACTGTAATCTGGCCATCCCCTGTTTCTGTGGCTAACTAGTGATTTGCATCTTTCAGTGTGGCCTTTGTATTTCTGTTTGTAAAGTTTTCTGCTGATAGTCATCTCTGAAACATCCATATGTGCCTCCTGAAGACTGTTTCTGATCTGTCAGACAGTGGTTTGGGGCTTTTCTTTACCATAGTGAGGATTCTTCTGTCATCAGCTGTGGAGGGTTTCCATGTCCTACCAGTTCCTTTGCAATTATTGAGCTCAGCAGTGCGTTCTTTTTTCTTAATGATATTCCAGACAGTTGATTTAGATAATCCTAAGGTTTTACCGAAGTCCCTAATGGTTGTATTCTTGTTTTTTAGCCTCATAATGGTTTCTTTGACTTTCATTGACACAACTCTTGTCCTCATGTCGAACAATGGCAACTACAGACTCCAAAGTGTAGAAGCAGGCCGAGGTATCTTATGCCTACACTAATGAAACACACCCGAGTAATCACAAACATCTGTGACGCCAATTTTCCCCAAACATTATGGTGCTCTGAAATGGGGGGACACTGTGTAAAAAGTGCTGTCATTTCTACATGGCGTGACCCAGTATGCAAAACCCCTTAAATGAAAGTCTGCAATGTGAACTTTAATAATGTCTAAATTGTTTGATTTGTAATATCAAACTGAAGCAGAGGAGAAAATCAAGAAAAAAAGTGTCATTGTGGTGGACACCCTATATAGTAGATATCGCATGGGCTGTTGGTTTGCTAAGTTTCCTTTTGAAAGAATAGCTCAGATAGCTTCAACAACCCCACTGGACAATCTTCTCTGATGACATGACATCGATCCTTTAGCCTGGCAAATTTGCTAACATGTGGAGATCACATTTAGTGGTAAGCAGTGATGTGTTGAAACGGTACATGTAAAATTCAGTTCACAACAAATTTGAAAAGTTTCACTTCACAAAACTGTTTCACCACAAGCAATATTTGTACCAATAGCACATATATTCTCATCTCATCTGTAACCATTATCTCCATCTGAAAAATCATCCTGGTATTTGGGGGAAAGGAAGTGCAGCAAGAGAGCACTTACCTGCAAGCGCTTTGGAGGTGCTTTGTTGCTGCTAAAATCCATTGGCTGGGGTAGGTGACCAGTGGGGAGCCTCCAGCAGGATCCTGGCTTGGATTGGCCTACAGAGTTGCAGGGAGTGAGCGCATAAGGTGTTAATTGCAGACACCAAATGAGCGGTGTGAATGTGCGAGCAGGTATTGCAGAAGGCAGATGAAAGTGCATGGAGCCAAACAGAAGACTGGAGAGTGGCCGAGAAGGAGATAGCAGCTTTGCCTGTATAAACCTTCATTTCAACCCTAAAAATACTTTAAAATACACCTACAAGTAAAACTCATTTTTAATAAGTTTCAAATTTGCATTTGAAACAAACTTATGGGCATTTCATTAAACTGTGTGTGAAACATACATCAATTCTCTTATTGCGTTCAACAGTAGTGACAAGTTTAAATGTTAGAACTTGTTATTCTGTTCAGCTCTACAAGTTATATCGTCAAGCTGTCTAAAACAATTTCCATCCTGCTTCCTGAATGGGTCTTGACAAAGCTAAAGGCTGCCAAAGGTGCAAATGGTCCATTTTGATGCTCAGCTGTTAATACATCCAAACCTACTCTTCATACTGCAGATGAAGTGATCAAACGGCCCGTCCTGATCATTCACATAGCTGGACAGATGAGTACAGAGTCAATGTTTTGGATAACTTCTCACATGGCCACCTTCATTCAGCTTTTATATTCTCATTTAAAGCCATTCAGGTGAATTTGTCCTTAGTGCGTGTCCAACTCCACTCCACTAAGACACAAGTTCTGGTTTCTAGGGTCATTATTATTATTTTTATGAGTATATAGTGAAATCATGTCACCGCTCTCAGGCACCATGATTAGTTGTGCCCAGCATTGGCATTACAGATTTAACAGTAAATGATAACCAATGTGTCAGCAGTTAGCCCTGTGGAGCTCTTACCCAGAAACCCTTGGACGTGGCCTCTCTAATTCAATTTATATCTTATTTGAGATCTTTTGATCACCAATCAATATTGTTGTCCACACAGAACAACAAGGATAGAAAAGTAAAGCAAAGTTTATTTCTCTAGGGATTTCTGGGATGTAAAAAAATAAAGTCATCACCACAGAAACCGTGCAGGGTCAGCGTGAACACAAGCGAGCCTACGACAGCTGATTGAGTGCAGAAGTCTGACTACGCCTGACCCCCTGAAAGGCATTTTTTCCCAGGAGAGCAGCAATTCACAGTGAAATATTTACTGCCATCAGCACTGTGTCCTAATTAGCATGGGCTCCTGACACGCTGAGTGAATGTACGCCGACGGGGAGGACAGCAAGACACGCTGCCTGACAGGTGAAAGCACCCATGTTTCTCTGGCCCAGACCAGAAAGGATCGCATCTCTTTTTGTTTGCAATGTTGTAACAATCCACACGCAAACTACAGTCCTCAAATCCCGACATCCACATGAAGATGCTAAAGAACAGGAAAAACAGCAAATAAAAATGTATAACCTTGTGAGGGTCTTCCTAAACACCAGTTTTCCAGCTTATCCCCTAAATTAAATTTTAAAAGTGTTCTTTCTCCACAAACGTATTTGGCCACACTGGCATCTCACCAGACAGCTTGTGTTGCAGTTCTTCCAATGGTGACTTTCTGGATCAAGCCAATTTACTCGTGTATAGTGCCTTGAGTATGGACTCAGAGTGCCTTGGAAACCCACAACTAGAAAACAAATGACATGATGGACAGTCAGAAAAATGAAATGGTTTTGTTTTTCCTGTGCTCATTTGCAAACTCATCAAAATAAACAAATCAATGTTAGAATTGAGATGTAGCAAGAGAAAAACAAAAGTGCCAACCAGAAAAGAAAGCCACTCAGTTGTAACGTTACACGGCTACAGCTCTAGTGACCAGACGGACACCTGCTACTCTAGAAGTTTCTTTTGGGTTCTCTAACAAGAGGATTCAAAGCACCCAGTATGTCTGGTGTGCCTGTCAGCTGAGAATCATCTTGTGATCCCAACTGGGATTACATTCAGACATTTTGCTGACATTTTAATCCAAATCATAAGTCTGTTACACACATGTGCAGGGTCATCTTAACAGCATCACAGGCCCTTGGGCAAAGTAGTGTGCTGGGGCCCTTGTTTTAATAGGAAAACAGAAACATACATACGTATGAAAAACATTGTGGACCCCAATGCTCCCCTGCCAGTGCCCATTGTGCCCATACGTTAAGATGGCCGTGTATGACTTGCATCCATATTTCTAAAACACGAGCACAGGCAGACGAAGCGACTTGCCCCTTTAAGTCCTGAGCAGGATTGCTAATGCAGCCTTTCGGTTATGAAGTGTGTGTGATTACATTTTTGTTCTGCCTTTGCTGTTATGTTTTTCTGATCTTTCTCATTCTCATGTTGGGTTTGTGATTATAAAATTGATTTAAAATAGTTCAATTATTTTCATGTCCTTTCCCAATGCCATTTTGTTTTGTAAGGCTGTCACTATTTTGTGGAGAGGTTGCTTTGGCATTGCCAGGGACTCATGCCAGGTGGTCGTTACCTGTGATGTCACCAGGTTAAAGGTCAGCGCAGGACACTTCTTGGTTATCTGCCTATAACTACCATGAGACTTTGGAGAGTTGTGTAGTTTTTCCTGATAAATCAACTTTAACTGCAATTTCTCTCTTTGATTTAGAGTTTTGTTTTTGTATTTTTTTTGATCTTCTGGTACTGACTTTTGCAGGATTACTTTCGACTACGTTTCACCTCCTTGCCGTTTTCTTTTTAAATCTGCCCTCTCCCATTTAGGGCAGAACATTTTTACCATAATTTAAAACTATTAAGTGTGTGATAGACATAATGGATGGACTGGCATTCTGAACGGGATGGAGAATGGTCCCTTAACCAGCTGGGAGACCATTATGGAAAGGTGGCATGGATGGATGGATGTGCATCCCAGCTGAGATTGTTCCTGTTTCCTTGCTCGGTTAGGAAGATCATATAATGGATGGGCCTGTTGGAGACTGTCTGCCAAGAACAGTAATGCTCCTCTGGGGCCTCATTTATAAAGCTTGTGTACACACAAAATGAGTCTTGAAATGGGTGCACGCAACTTCCCACGCAAATGGTGGGATTTCTAAAAGAAAACTTGACAGAAGAGGACAGCCATATATTCATGTCAGCTCTGACCCATGTGTGTGCAACATGTCAGAGAAAATGGGAATTGACAACACCATTAACCAAGCAGGGAAATGCAGCTAAATCAGGCAAATGATGATTCACATGCATCAGAATTCAAATGACCGAGCTGTTACTAGAAAGTGCATTGACATATTAAAGCTCAAATGTGATGAATATGATGCACAGACTGTATTTTAGTTCCCTTTTAAGAGGACCAATGCTGTGTATTTGCTGAAGAACTGAAAAACCTGTTTGTTTTTTTCGCCGGTTTAGACTACCTGTTGTCACTTAGCAGGGAATTGGCCAACAGCTCAGGAATATCTCAGCCAAGTGTCACTCCAACATGCCTGCTATGCTAGAAGCCTTTAACCAAATGACAAAGTGCTACATCCACTTTCATATGGTGTGGATGCATATAGCACAACATGTTGTTTCCAACATAAAAAGGCAATTTGCATTAATGACCATTTTTCTAACGTAATTGGAGCACTTTAATGCACACATGTTGCAATAAGGGCACCCAGTGAGAATGAAGGTGCTGTTAACCATAAGCAGGTACATTCTGTCAACAAGCAAGACATCTGTGATGGCAAGATAAGACTGACAAATGTTAGGACTGCTCTGCCATAACACCATAACATCACATAAAAGGGCATCTCCAATTACAGAGGCCATTTGTAGATCAAATCAGAGGGCATAGATGTGTTTTTGCCTCTGCTGGTAACTAGCGGCCTGCTTCATTGTTAGAGATTAGACCTTTTATTTTAATTGCAGTCATGGTGTGGCTAGACCTCATCTTCATAGCATTTACAGCAGCAGTAACAGGTTGCCATTCAACATATTATAACAAAGATTCTTTGTGTGCCTCTAATTTAGAGATGAGATGTTCTATCTCGCACAACTTGGTTAGTCATGTGGCTGCACTACCAGCCAATGAAGGTCTGCAGCATCCTACCGTAGTCTCCAATAATAACCCTATTAACCTATAACTTTAGTTTGAGGATTCTAAATTTTAGATTATTTACTTCATTAAATAGTCAGTTAGGGTGAGGTCACAAAATAAGAGGAAAGTCACAAACCAAGAAAGAAAAGCCCAAGGAAAGGTTCACAAACGAAATGTCATGTTTAAGCTTATGCACAAATTCAATAATGCAAAAGTCACCAAAAAAGCCCCAAATGTCACTGCGCAGCAACTGCATAACAACCTATATGCAAAACTGTAGAAAATGGTAACACCTATGAATTTCAAAATGTTGTCATGAGAAGATGCAAAATAATGTAAAATTATTAATACAGCCAAATCCATAAAAATAAATGGCAAAAATGCATTGACGACCTTGCAAATGAGAAACAAAAAAGTGCTAATCACGACATAATTTAAACATAGTTAAAATTTGATTAAACCTTTACATTTTTTCTAAATCCCTTTTGTATTTTGAGTATTAAGGAAAAAACCTTCATCTCTATCGAGTCATTAAATTTTATTATTATTGTAATTTACTTCATCACAACACCATTTTGTTTATCTCGTGAGCACTTCGTGTAAGATGTTATCCCCAGGGGCCGTGGGCTCAGACTTTGTGACATCACCAGCGCAACACTTTATAAGCTGATGCCACAGTTCAATCTCCATACAAGACTGTGGATATTCATAGACAGCTTATGAGTGATTTTATGTGTTTCAGGCTATAACTATATCGGCAATTCACTTTTTGAGTTTAGTGAGTTGAGTTTGATAAGTATCCTGACTTTGGTAACAGTTAATTTGAATTCTTGGTTAACAACTTTGCTTTGGCGTTCGACCTACAGTTCCTCTCCTGATCCTCTTTTTCCAGTGTCTTATTGTAGCAGGGCCGGTTTGCCTAACCTGCCATCCAGTTGAACTGCTAGCTCTTCATACTGGCATTTACAAGATAGAAAAATTTTTGTTTACCTTTATGCCTTTCTTTTTTCTCCATGGCAGGACACCTAGATGCTCCAAAATAAAATCAAGTAAGGATAGTTATCAAATGACTAATAAGATCACTTCTCACCTATTTAAGATGGTGGCATCCAGCTTTGAGCAGCCATGCTTTCAGATTCCCTACTTTAATACAAGAACTATTAGTGTTATTTAGAAATAATTAAAACAAGATAATATGAGGACCCTTGCTAGCGTATTTTCCAGAAACAACTTTTCTTTGTATTTCTGGCTTTGATTATCTGTTCCATCAGTTCTCATGATTTTCATACCCAGCGCCTGCCTGTGACCTGTGATTTTTGCCTTCTACTTGTTATAACTTTCATCTTGCTTTGTCTTTGGACGCATCAGTGGGCTTGAACAGTCATGTTTGGTTTATAAAATTTAAGTTAAAGTGACTGCACCAGTGAAAAATGAATGATGATAATATCTAGAAAGAGGAGGAAAATTAAATTCCCACACATTTCAGAAGTGACCACTCTCGTGTCATTGTGATATGGTATGGTATGAGATTGGCTTGGCCTTTTTCCTCATTTTCAGCACTCACTACAAAGTCATTGACATCTGTTCACTGACATCTCAAAGCAAGATGACCTCACAACTTCTTTTATTCATTCACTTTTTCTGCTTCAACAATGGGGGCACCTGCAAAGTAAAATTAAATGTGCAGTTTTTCAAATTAGACAGTGGGAGATTTGAAATTTCTAAGGATGGGGAAAAAAAATGAGCGCGACATGTCTGCAAAGTCTAGCACACGGCACGTCTTGAATAAGCATTAGAGGGAAAGCTGCATGCCTGCCTCCGAAAAATTAATGATGGGTGCAAATAGTTTTATCTGCATGCAGATTCACTTTTAAGACAGCAAAATTACATTATCAGATGGCTGGCAATTCATTCAATTATCATTTATAAAGTATTCCGCATTTGAATAACCTTAAGCACATTATTTTACTGATAACATTTTAATAGCTTTAAGTTATTCTGTCATACCTGGGTTGGTTTCAGGCAATGCAGGCAGCCTCTCAGTCGAAAGCGTCAATATATTGAATTTGAGTTACTTGAAGTTGTATTAAATTGCACACGATGAGTGATTCAAGGCAAATGAAAGACCTTGATAACCTAACAATGGCATTAAGGCAACATACCACTCAGCATCAATGGTTTAGATGTGGAGACTCTTAGGAGTACCAAGTTCCTCGGTGTGCACATAACTGAGGAACTTACGTGGACACATAGCACCTCATCATTAATCAAGAAAGCCCAGCAGAGACTACACTTCCTGAGGCGACTGAAGCGAGCAAGTCTTCCCCCTTCCATCCTCACCGTGTTCTACAGAGGCACCATTGAGAGTGTTCTGACCAGCTGCATCACTGTCTGGTATGGCAACTGCAACATATAATAACAATAATAATAATAAATTTTATTTATATTGCACTTTATCCGACCGCAAGCGCCTGCAAAGGATAGTGAAGACAGCAGAGAACATTATTGGGGCGCCTCTCCCCTCACTACAGGACATACTTTACAAATGCAGTGTCCGCAAGGCCTGCAGCATTGTGCAGGACCCCTTACACCCCTCACATGGACTTTTCACACTTCTGCCATCCAAGAGAAGATACTGCAGCATCAAAGCCAGATCTGCCAGGCTGCAGGAGAGTTTTTACCCCCAAGCTGTTAGACTCCTTAACACCAGGCTGCCCCCTGGGACCTTCCACATGGCCTCAACCACCTCTAAAAACAGAACTTTTATACATGTAAGCCACTTTCCTGTAAAGGCTAGTGGGCATGTAGAGAAGAACTGAAAATCTCATACTGACCATTAAGTATTTTGACACTCTTGTTATCCTTCTGCTGTGAAACATTCTGACCTGTCATTGTTTACACATGTCTTAAACAACTGTTATCATACACTGAAAATGTCTGTATTACCTATATCTATTATTTATTTATTTATTTATTATATTACATATCTTACACATCAATATTGCTGCTACTTCCTTGTCTTTGCACAATGTCTTGTCTTGTTTGTGTTTTAATTTTAAATTTAAATTTTAATTCTATTTTTAATTTATTATTTGCACATCATGTTGTTACACTGTGGACCCTGAGCTTCGCAATTTCGTCTATCTGCATACTTGTATATGGTTGAGATGAGCAATAAAGTTCACTTTTTTTTTCTGAATTCACCTTCTTCATTACAGTGTCGTCATTTACTCTCCAGGCAGCACCCTACCCAAGGCAGAAACCAGGTCAACACAAGGCGCGTTCACACACATCATTTTGTAGATCAGCCACCGAGGAGTTAAAGCACAAAACAGTCCACAAGAGCCTCCAGGCCTCTACAAAGAGTGCATAATCAGATGAAGTGTTTGTGACGTTCAGTCAGAGGGTGAACTGGAGGCACTACTGTCCCAGACAACACTAAAAAAGGTCAGAATATACCAAAATAAAGAAGTTACTTAATAAATAACTAAACACAAAATAGGGGTAGGGATGGTACAAAGCTGTCAGACAAAACAATAACTGCTGCCCCCCTTGGTGTAACTATCCAGTGGCCTCCTACTGTTTGGGGTCATTTGGATTTTGATTTGGTTCCATTATAGCATACATTATTTCTGAGTGATGACATTTTGTTTGGCCATCTTGTTTATGTGATGTATGATACAGTGCAGTCAGCATCCTAGAGTGGCGGGAAGCAACACATATTTAATTTTGTGAATAGACTAGCTGTACCCCGTGCCTGCACCCACATAGTAATAAAACAGGACAAACTTTAAAAATCAATAGACGTTGGCACTATATCTGATTGTGTTCAGCTCTGACAGGAGAGCGTTCCCCACGTGGAGAGAAAAGCACATGGCTGTGATATCTCTGGCAAACAGCAGCTACCCACTAAAACACATGGAGCTCTGATCTCTCTCTCAAAAATGTCAAACATTACTCCTTAACAATCTGTAGATGATCATGTCTGTTGAACAAACAGGTATCGCTAGCTAAGCGGAGGCAAGGTGCACTCCAACACATGGTGAGACGTAGACCAACTCGAACAGAGGCTGTCGAGGGAATGAGGAAGGCCCCGACCCCCTGCTCTCGGCCCACAGCCACTTTGTTGGATTTGCAGAAATACATCGGTACCACAAGGTAACTCTCGTACTTAGCGCAATGACAGAAGTCGCAAAATCAACCGGAAAGTTCAAGCAAATTATAGAAAACAACCAGATCTAAATCCGTTAAGTAATTCTTTCGTGAAAAGCAGACAGACATAAAGCAGACAGACATACAGACAGAACGCGCTTAAACCACAAAATTTTTAAAACCGTTTCTTAGCGAGCACCTGTGGGCCAAGGGTAACCTACTATTCCAAATTTCAGTAGTATTTGGCTTTTACATACAGTGTATAGATTTAGTAGCAATTTATAGCTTTTTATTAATACTGTAAACCATTATTATTGGCACACTAACCTGGAGCTGGTTGAAGTAGCACTCCAACGAGTGTCTCGAGAGTTGAGGACGTGTGCCTCATGGAGGCTTACGAGTCAGCCACATGCCTTGAGGTTCAAAAGGACAGATATTGTAGCAGCCATCCAGTGCTATGGCAGAAAGGCAAGATCGTTATTTAGTCACCGGCACATATGGATACAAGAATAGTATTTGGAGTGAAACGGTAGTGTAGTGAAATACTTACCAGAAAGAGTGTACAGGTATTATTTGGGTGCTCACTTGCATGCAACAGAACGCGAGTGAAAGAGGAGAAGATATAGAGAGCATTCACCTGTTTAGAGGGCAACTAAAAATGAACGTCTAGTCGTCTCCGACAACTGGTTTATCCCAGTAGAGACTTGCCTGGATTGGCCAAGTAAATCCACTCTACGCATAAAAAAAAGAGGCCATCTTTTGACGTGTTTGGACCTCTTCATTTTTTTTTCACATCTGCTGAGCTTAGCAGTACAAAGTCTAGTGTTTGTTTTTTTGTAAATACATAGACAGGATAAATTCTATTAGAATGAAGTGCATGGGACTGAAAAATAATTTGTTATAATGGAATTGGAACATAGCGTGGTCTTTCAGCACATAGAGTTGACAGAGCTGACTGCGGAACACCAAACTCGATGGTAACGTCTATACCCCTTTTTGCTAGCATCAGTGGCGTTGAGACGTTCCAACTTTTTCTGTTAAGTTAAATTGCTTTAGTAACATAGATGATGCCCTTTGGTTGTTCCACAGCACTCAGTCAATATTATTATGTCCAGGGGGACTGGGTTTGAGGTGGTCTCTCTCTGAGTCCTGAGCAAACGCTGCTTGAGTTACATAAATGGTGCCCATTGGTTTTCCATAACTTCCATAAATGAAGCCCCTCAGGTGACATCACCGAAAGGAGTAACTGGCTCTCTCTGGCTGCCATCTGTTCTTTTGTGAGCTTTACATAAAAAGATCATGATAAAGGTTCAAGGAAATGAAGTTTACATTTTTAAATAAGAATTGTTGAATGAGTAAATCTGTATGCACAAAATTCAAATGCAACAAACTTTATATATATAAAAAAAACCAAAACATTATGGTATGCAGTTGTTAAATGGGTAAAATCTTGCTGAATTTATGAAACATGTTAAGTATAAGCATAAACACGAAAGAAGCTCAGCAGTCAGCAGTTTTGCTGAAAGGTGAGCCTCAAATGAATCCTTAATCTGTGCTCAGCAAAATCAAAATGTACCTCCAGAAACTCGGAAATAAGCGCCAGAAATGAGCTCCAGAGCTCCGCAAGTAGAACTGAAGTCAGATGTGATTGACAGTGATGCCCCCTGGATACGCCCAAAATGTCTCCCCTCTGCTGCAATAACCTCTTGAGGTTCACTCCACTGCAAGAGTGTGATGACTATCAAGTAAATCAAGTGACATAAACGTGCAAACATCTAGTTGGCTGTTCAGAGGAGCTCTTGAGTTGCAATTTTGTTGGGCCAAATACAGAAGAAATGCGAGTAATGTGCGATTTCTTATGAAAAATTACTTTGCTGTAATGAATTTTTGCAGATAAAATGTTTTTTTAACATTAGTTCCATAGGAAATTTGCCAAAAACAATGGCAAAAAAAAATTTCATTGAAACGGAGCTTGTTCTAATGTAATTTGACCTGTACACACAAACATATATACAGTATATACACACATACTTATATATAAATATATATAAAAGGGATGGGAATTGATAAAAAAAAAAATTAATCACATAAATATATGCAATCAACTGCAATTAATTGCATCTAACATTAAAACATGCAACTATAAAATGAATGCATAAATCATGAAGTAAATACACAGTAAATCACAAAATTAATGTAGAATCAAACACAAGGAATAAAAAAAATTAATGTCATATTTTAAAATTAAACAATTACTTTAAACCTGAACTTTTAACAAAATAATCCTTGAGCAAGTACAACCTGAATTTGAATGTCTTCCTAAAAGGCAAGTTGGCAAGAAGGCATTAGGAAAACAAGGCCAATGTATTAATTCTCAAATTGGCACAGCATATGATGTGTCAAAGTAAATTTAGATACATGCAGCAGAAACATAAAAACAAAGATCCAGGTTCATAGCACAGCTAACACAATCAATCAATCAATAAATGTATATTGTGCAGAAATTATTTAAAGTTATGTTTACCTGGTAGACCTGAGTCAGATAGATAGATAGATAGATAGATAGATAGATAGATAGATAGATAGATAGATAGATAGATAGATAGATAGATAGATAGATAGATAGATAGATAGATAGATAGATAGATAGGATAATTAACACACACCAGAATACAAAAAAGGAAGACTTGGCCGTCCCAGTCCCAGTGAAGCATTATGCAGACATATTGCTGTTGGTATAAAGGAGCCCCCGTAGTGTTTCTTGACATACTTCTGCTGAATAATTCTTTGGCTAAAAGTCCTCAGTGTTTATTCATAATGGTCTTGTATTCATTCTGTCCTTTGCTACCACCGTTTTTTTTGGGAGTCCAGAGTGTGTCCCATAACTGAGGTTGCCCCTATAATTAGCTTCATGATCTGGTGAAGTGATGTTACCAGCCAACCTCAGCGTAGCACAACAAACCAGACATCAGAGAGTTTTAGAAGATGTGAAGAAACTCACTTCCCACATTAAAGGAACTCTATGTGAAGGAAACCTTTGTAACATGTGTGTGACATCTGTCCTTAACAAGGTTCCAACTGCGTCCCTGTTGCAGAATTTATTTTAAAGTAACACAGTACTAATTCCTTTCATTATTTTAACCACTTCAGTCATGTCCTCTCTTTATCAGTTTGCTTAAACAGAAAAGGTTTAAGTTCTTCAGTCTTTCCTCACAGTTCATACCTCTCAGTCCTAAATCAGCCTAGTCGCTCTTCTCTGGACCTTATCTAATGCTGCTGTGCCCTTCTTTGCAGGCTGGAAACCAAACCTGCACACAGTACTCCAGATGACGTCTCACCAGTGTGTTATAAAGATGGAGCAGAACCTCCTTGGACTTGTACTCTAGACATCAGGGCACTATATAACCTGACAATCTGGTAGACTTATTAACCAGAACACTGTCTTGATGTAGTGAGGAGTCCACCATGACTCCCAGGACCTTCTCATAAGAGGTCCAATCAATGTTCATTGTGTAGTCAGATCTGCTATTTTTATTTCCTAAATGTAGTACATTTACCTAAAAATAAATTTCATCTGCCACAAATCAGTCCAAGCCCCTCTGTAACAATTTTGCTGATTTGACATTATCTGCCCTTCTGCCTTGTTTGGTATGATCTGCAAACTTAACCAGCTTGTTACTTATATTACTATCCAAATCATTTATATGTATATTAAAAAGACCAGCAGCCCAAGCACTGACCCCTGTGGAACACCACTCTTAACATCGACCAATTCTGATAAGGTTCCTCGCACCATCACCCTCAGCTTCCTGTGTCTCAGCCAATTTTGTACCCACCTAAACTCGCAGTTCTTTCAGTTTGATGTCTATACTTTCATGTGGTGGCTTATCAAAAGCCTTCTAAAAATCAAGGTAAATAACATCTATGTCACTCCAGCATACTTAGTGGAATGTGAACCCATGAGTGAGCCCATGTTGAGTATTCTGTAATACTCCTGTTCCGGACATGTGCTGCTTGATTTTTGTCCTAATAATTCGTTCTATTAATATACTGTATCTGTGATGCACGTTAAGCTTACTGGCCTATAGTTACTCAGATCAGCCAGATGAACCTTTTTATATAAATGGATAATATTTTCTAGCCTCCAGTACTTTTGAATTTCCCCAGTGTGCAGTGCCTTTCAAAAAAATGTAGGCTGAGGGATTAAATATGTACTCACAAATACGTTCTTAAGCAATGGAGGATAAAGGTTGTCTGGTGCTGGTGATTTGTTTGATTTCAGCCTTTTTAATCTAAACAGCACTTCTCTCTCTACAATTCCCAAATCACTAAATTCCTCCTTAGTAGTCCTGTGGTGATTCGTTTCATAACTTGACTTTGTTGCTTCATGTGATTGACAGGTTCAGGAACTGTCTTCCACTACATAAAAGGTCTCACTTGGCTAAATCCCAATTAATATCCATTCATTCCAATTTTTCAAGCCATTGTGTGAACTTGGTCATGTTACATTAATGCACTGCTTCTCAAACAACACACTGAAAGAGAGGATGAGGTGTGTCGTGGACATTATGCAGGAGCTCTCAAATGGCACAAACACTAGTACGCCGCTGTGTGTGAATATTATAGAGAGTTAACTCCAAGGGGGAACCCCCTACACACACACACACACACACTTTTACACTGAGAAAAACTCCAAAGGGGACTCCCCTGCTCTTACATAGGAATAAACTTGAATTGGGAAGCATGGTGAGATGTAAACAACATGGAGAAAAACTACAAGCCTTTTCCTGGGAAAATGTTCATAGGTTCAAGAACTACTAATATCTGGAAACACACAGTGGAGAAGTGGCATCACTCACAGGTGTGCCCTTGCATGAAGCGACTGTGTTACAATCCAACTCGCTCTTCCCATTGTTTACAGTTCAGCCTGGGTCCTCATACAGATGACACCTTCAAGTTCCGTCTTGCTGCTGCAGGGGGCAAGCACAGACAAGAAGCAACAGCTTACATCAATGTAGGGAACTGTACAGCACCATCTATTGGAGTGCTTTGGAAATTCGAGCTTATCTTCTGCTGGTCAAGGCTGGGTCAGTGCAGTAAGTTATTAAATGAGCCCCCAACAAGTGAGTCAAAAATTTAATGACATACTGTATTACTATTTAATAGACTGCAACTGGCTTTAATAAATTGGCTATTAGTCCACCCATTCATCCTTGATAGGAGCACCAATTTAGAATTTTCAGTTGTTGTGTCCAGCTGGGGGAGCCCCCTCCATAAATGGATCAGGCTCCCTGCTGAGAAAACCAATGGAGAAAGGTTGTTCCATTTACAGTGCCACAGTGGTGAGAAGATAACCACAAAAAAAAATCAAAATACAAATAATAATAATAATGTTGTATTTGGGTTGTATTAACAAATCATTTAGCACCCCAAACGAACATCGACAGAGTGAAAGGTCCTGTAGCAGTTAGGAGACTCTGTCTGTCCCTTAGCTGAGATACACCCATAGCTATGGCTGTTATTTTCTCCAGGAGCTTTCAGAGTGTACACAGGTTTGGTGTTTAAAAGGTTATGGAGGGTCATATTTCAGTCTCAGAGCTGTGCTGATCAAGGATTGTGGTATGTCAGAATGTTCAGGGTCCAGAGGTTGGGGGTTCTCAAGTACTAGGGTATGACGTGATGTTTTGTAATTTTAAGACAATATTGTTTTGGTGCAATAAACCATTCAGTGTTCTAACAAGCCCTCAACCCACCCTATATCTGTATGCTAGAAACCTCTAAAAACACTGAATGTTCCCAGTGTTTCTCCTGGTAGAGCCCAAAAACACTTTACTTTCTCACAGACAGATACAGTGCAAAACTTGAGCAAGGCCCTTAACCTGCAATTGCTGAGTACTTTGCATTTATATAGCGTTTTTCTCACTACTCAAAGAATTATTATTATTATTATTAAAACTGAAAACAAAAAAGCAAAAAGGTATAATAATAAGAAAAATATAACAATAATAAGTAAACAGTAATTTACAGCATATTGTACAGGTATATTAAATAATAAGATTTCATAAGGAGGCTTATTAAATACACAGACAATAAATGTTTATGGAATGTGAGAAGATCACCCACCCAGAGACAAGAAGAGCAATGAACAAGCTAAGATTTAAACCCTCAACTCCAGAGTTGTGAGGCAGCTCAGTTAATCCTTGTGCAACTAGCTGCTGTCACAGGCAATTATGAAAGTCATCATCCCATCCAGACAGTGGGCCAAAAAGAGGAGAGACAGGATAAAAGAGCAATAAAATGTCCCCCAAATACACAAAGCTCTCAAGTAGAGGCAGGTCTCTAATTAAGAGCTTGACTGAAAATAAAACCAACTGTTAATTGCCATTTCTCTCAATTGTATTCATCGATCCAAAGCTGGAGCCTATTCCAGGAGAAACAAGTACCATATGGAATGTGCCCTAAATGAAGGACAACTCCAAACACACAAGCTGATGCTGACAATTATACATAAAAGTGACCACCTTCTGAGCCGCTCTCTTGGTACAACCACCCCATCAGCTGCACCACCTCTGGTACAGGTGGCTTGTAGTGAGGGGTCAGCTAGAGCATCAGAGAGAGGTGCTGACAGTGCAGTGAAGAAGTCACAAGCCTGCGTGTTCAGTTTCCCTATTGCTTCATGACACTGATCCAAAGTGGACATACATTTGCTTATGCAAGCCCAGGGTTCAAGACTAGGCATTCAACATGAAGACATGAAACAGAGAGGGGTGAGACACCGAGTGAAATCTCACCAGTGACATGGCTCAAGAAACACAAGGGACACTGAAAAGACTAGAACAGTATTTCTCAGTCCATGGTGGAAACCCAAATAATGGATTGTCAGTTTAAGATTATTAAAAAAAATAATAATTAAATTAGCCATCGCTTTAATGTTTTAGGGGTCTTCGGATTGTAGATTTCAGTTCTGGACACAGTCAAAGTGATATTCTGCTCCTGCACGAGTCCAGCTTTGAGCAAATGCCAGCCGGTCATACACCACACACATCACTGAGAAAGCCAATGAAAGCAGACAAGTTCTTCAAATGCCCCCCGTACCATCACCTACTCTGAAGCCTTTCAATTCCATATCAGCCTCAAAGCCCAAACCAAACAGGAATGTTACAAGAACACACAACTCAGATTTTCTGAGGAACAGATTTACTTCTACCATAAAGCGTGGTGAGCAACGGCCACTGTACGTTACCTCCAGTGTGGTACTGCCACAGAAAAACATGAAGCCTTCGGCTGTAAAGACGTTTGGAAACAAAGCATGCTACTTACAGAGGTAAACTGTTTGACTAAAAGTGAAAAGATGAAAAGCTTGAGGCTTCACAAAAATCGTTCTAGCATGTTTGTGTGACATGCCAGCAGCAGGCACTTGGGACATCGTCTCATTGCACATTTGAGAAAGTACACACAATTGCAGAACAGCTCGTCTAGCCTTGTGTGACTGATAATGTGCACCGAACTTCTAGTCTAGGCAGCCACCTGCTAACTAAAATGTACTCCTCTCTGCACGCTCTTCACTAAGCCCTGATCTCGATAGAATATCAGAAAAGCGCAGGTTGCCCATTAAAAAGACAAATAGATAACTTGATTCAGTATTAAACACCGAGTTATGTTTGGATGAATACTGTGTGAATTTCACCTACTGTTTTTAAATGCTGAATATTCGTTTACTGTTATTTGCTAACATATGTCATTCAGGGAAAATGTTAGCTAGTTTACATTAAACGTACTGCTAATATAGGGTCATCACTGAAGAAAAATAGCTAAGGCTATGTCCGGAAGATATGAGAGCACAATCAATCATTTATTAGGAAAGGCCACATCAGCAAATCAACAGGACAGGGCAGGTTGGAGAAGGTACCCAAGACTCATCAGATGTCCTGGTGCCAATGCATGCAGCTTAAGAACTTTTGCAAGACATAATCTGGTAAGACACAGGAGTTCACCCACATTCACAAATACACAGGTTAGCTGTTAACAACCCACTCATGTACTTACTGGAGAATGTGGTGCACCTAAAGTTCACCCAATAGCCAACCCATCACTTGGACAGAGGCATACGTATTCAGTGAAAGCCGGCCTTGTGATATCAAGAGAATTTGGAGCAAACTATGGAGGTGTACTGCTAAATATGAAACCTTCAAGACTTTTTAAAAAACTTACCTGAGACAAAGCAGCTATTAGCTAACCAAATGAGCTTGATGGACCAGTGGTCATGAAACTGAAGTCAGACCTTCACAGCTGTACGCACATCCAAAGAGCTCAAACCAAAGAATCCTCCTCCTTTCTCACGAGACCCCAAACTCATAGATGAATACTTTTGGAAAAATGTAAAATTAATTATTTGGTCACAGGGAGACTGACAATTCTCCCATTCCGGCACCATATTCCAGCTTCTTCACCAGCCCCTCAACAGCATCCAGAAATTCCATCACATGGACAGTTGTGGATTTGGTGGAAGGAAATGAATGCTCAACATTTAAACTTAGGATAGGTTTATTCAGATAATAAATTGTATACAAAAACTGCTTAATATGGAACTTTCGTTCTTTACACATTATGATGTTTGAGATGGTGCTGAACACTTCCCATTGCTTCTTCCTACAAATGGTGCTCCACTTGGTGCCACTGAAAGTGGAGAATGCAGCAGGCCTACTTCCCCGTCCAGAGATTTTTGTTTCGCATTTAGGGATAGGACAAAGAGCTGTCAAACTCCAAAGAGCCACTCTCTAGGGTCCCGTAACCATTATATTTCTTCATCTTGACTGCTTCACAATTGTTGTGGACAGCAGGGGGGATGAGGTATGAAGATTCATCAGTGGCAAACATATTACTGATTTCCACAAAGGTCTTGTTTTTGGTCTCGGGGATGACAAAGAACACGTAGACTGCAACTGCTACACAGATGCCGCAAAATACAAGATAGCAGAAAGCCCCTGCAGACATCTAGGAAAAAAAAGAAAACAAGTCTGCGGATTACATAAACAAACTACAATGCGTGACTGGTGTCCAAGATGGGATGATTAAAGTTGGAAGCATGATGCAATAAGGCCATCTGTACCCACATATCCTATAGAAGAGTGATCCTGGCATTGCAGCTGTGGCACTCAGATCCAGTCTTGGGGACCCCAATAGCTGCAGATTTTTATTTAAATTAATTTCACAATTAGGGCCTCGTTTTTTTACCTTTAATTGATCTCACTGTTTAGTCATCCAGCAAACAGCTACACTACATGGCCAAAAGCACGTGGACACCCCACCAAATTCTTGAGTCCAGGTGATTCATTTGTTAAAAGTAGCAGACATTCAAAGCACATAGCCGTGCAATCTCCAGTGACAAGACAATGGGCCATACTGAAGAGCTCAGCAACTTTAAACGTGGCCCTGTCACAGGATGGCACCTTTGCCACAAGTCAGCAAATGAAATTTCTCCGGTCCTGATCCGGTCCATGTATACATATATATATATATATATACATATTATATATATATATATATATATATATATATATATATATATATATATATATATATATATATATATATAATACATATATATATAAAAATATATATAAATATATGCGCTGTGAAT